>NW_011499857.1:2551970-2717524 GCF_000495115.2 Populus euphratica | reverse complement strand
CCAATTAGTTACATGATATATATACTAATACTTCCTTGGTATATTATAATATATATGATAAATGTTGTATTTTAAAATATTTTTTGTTTATAAATATATTTATATATATTTTTTATTTTTTTAACATTAACAGATTAAAAAAATAATTTAAAATTTTAAAAATTAAATATTGGCAAAATGGTCGCCACCGTTTGTGTTAAACAGGGGCTTAGCGGGTGGGATGGATTTTAAATGGACATGATATTATCCAAATCCAATTTGGAGATCAAATCATAATGGAGTAAATTATAATTTAGTCCCTATATGTTTTATTATTTTTTAAATTAGTACATTTAGTTCAAAATTCAGTGATCAATCAAATCCTATTAAAAAAAAAAAGTAACATAGCAGGATAATTGATGGATATTACAAAATTAGCGAGCTTGCTATATGCTTCTGATAAAAATTAAATTCTTAATTGTAGCTTCTCCTTATTAAAAAGAAGAAACAAAAAAAATTAGCATGTTGATAGAGAAATTAATGATAGATCAACATATCATTGGTAATTATTTATATCTTATCAACAGAAAATCCACTCATATTTTAGAATGGTGTTTTGAATATAATAAAGACCATCAGACACTCCTTGTAACAATAAATTCGCTTTTGTAGGAGTCTTTGTGCAAAATATGATAGCTTGTTTATATAGTAATTTATTATTATATATATATATATATATAAAAAATCCTCAGATCTTCCGGTGGAGAATTTTCGGCTATGCAGTGAAGAAATTTTGTCTGGAAACGTCGCGAAAGATCCGGACTGGCGGAAGCAATTTTGAGAATTTCCCTCTCTTTGTGTTTTCTTTCATTTTACCATTTTGACCCTGGGGAGTGGTGTCTTTCTTTTCGTTTTTTATTTATTTATTTTGTCTTATTTGCTGATAGTCTTACACTTGTCTTCCATGCACTTTTCATTATTACAAAGTGTTAAAAGAAAGTTGTAAAGTTGGTTTTTGAAATATTTTTTATTTTAAAATTTATTAAAATATATATTTTTTATTTTTTTAACATTAACAGATTAAAAAAATAATTTAAAATTTTAAAAATTAAATATTGGCAAAATGGTCGCCACCGTTTGTGTTAAACAGGGGCTTAGCGGGTGGGATGGATTTTAAATGGACATGATATTATCCAAATCCAATTTGGAGATCAAATCATAATGGAGTAAATTATAATTTAGTCCCTATATGTTTTATTATTTTTTAAATTAGTACATTTAGTTCAAAATTCAGTGATCAATCAAATCCTATTAAAAAAAAAAAGTAACATAGCAGGATAATTGATGGATATTACAAAATTAGCGAGCTTGCTATATGCTTCTGATAAAAATTAAATTCTTAATTGTAGCTTCTCCTTATTAAAAAGAAGAAACAAAAAAAATTAGCATGTTGATAGAGAAATTAATGATAGATCAACATATCATTGGTAATTATTTATATCTTATCAACAGAAAATCCACTCATATTTTAGAATGGTGTTTTGAATATAATAAAGGCCATCAGACACTCCTTGTAACAATAAATTCTCTTTTGTAAGAGTCTTTGTGCAAAATATGATAGCTTGTTTATATAGTAATTTATTTTTTCAAAAAAATTATTTTTAATATAAATATATTAAGATAATAAAAAAATCTCAAATTATAAGTAAATAATATTTTGATCGTAATGCCAAACACCCATTAAAACAAAATTTAGAGAGATGAATATTGGACAATTCAAATAGCATTCTCTACATCTGAAAAAAAAATTACTACTAAAGATTGTATCGGCAATTATCTTGTAAAAAGTTGGATTTTGATCATTTATTTGTTTATAAATTTATTTTGATTATAACAATATTATTGTTGTGCCTGATATTGTGATGACTTGTAAAAATTAATTTGTAAAAAATAATATGTTTCTGGTATCTTGTTTAATTTTTTTTTTATTTTTTAAATAAAAAATGAAGTTATGAGATTTTGGATTAGAGTTGTTTTAACCATTAAAGTTAACCCCTTATTTTTTTTTTCATTATTACCAAGAAAGATTTTCTTAGAAAGGCGAGTTATTAAGAATGGCGATGATTACCCTTCTAAATTGGTATTTTTAAAGAATATATTTTACTCTTAATTTCCAAACAATTTCGCTCTGTTTCTCGCCCGTCTCCCAATACACATCTAATACTTTTTATTTTTTCATCAGCAATCATTACTGATAATTTAATTATTTTTTATTATTATTTAACATTCAATTTATTAACACATCAAACATCTTTGAAACCCAGCTTTTATACTCTCAAAAATTATTGTTGTAGTATTCACCTCTGTTTTTTAACACCATGTCAAATGCCCCCCTTAATGGATTAATTAGGGGTTAAGTATTAATTGAGGTGGGGGTGGGGAAAAATAAAAATTTTAGGATCCATGCATTTTTTTCTTTCAACCCCACCATTTACTTTCCTTTTCTTTTATTTATTTATTTTCTATTACCCCTGATAAAACTTGGAATTAAAATTTATTGGATCCCATCATCAGACAAAATTTTATTCTCATACTGCATATGCTTAATGTTTTACATTTTTCCCATTTAGAAATGTATTTTTAGATCACGTCATACATCAATTAATAATATTTCATTCTAAATAGAGTTAGATGAATTTTAATTTATTATTTTATGTTTTTGAATTCTTTTAATATGTTAATATCAGAAACTAATTTTTTAATAAATTATTTTAATTTATTTTCAAGTAAAAAATACTTTTATATTTTTAACTAATTTTAAAGACTCACCCTTCATATCTACTTGGTATGTTCAAGTGAATTTAATAAATTTACTGGGGTGTTTTTCCAAAAGTTTAAGCTCGAGAAGTGAAGAAAGGAAGCATGCTTCGGTAATCATCACAACAACTCAACGAGGTTATGTCTTACCTTCAATTGTTAATTTAAAATCAAACACAAGCAGATTCTACTCTACCCTCGCGTGTCTCGTGCTCCACGGCATGATTTGAGAATTTTGGTCAAGGCACGTTGTTGTTGTTATTATTATTATACCATTTGCAAATAATAGTCATAAAGTTGGTTGTATTATCTAAAAGAGAAGATTAATCTGTCGGTTACTGATCAGCAAAATCATATTGCCCGATGTTTCATTCTAAAATAATTTACTCTTTCTTGGAGGTAGATCCCTGCTCGATTTCCTGGTCCTCTGTGATATGGGTATAGTGTAGTATTGCGGGTGAATTTTTTTTTTTTATATATATATATATAATAATAATAATAATTTAAAAAAATTACAGCAAACTTGCGCTTATTTATGTGATTTAAACTGTATTTATCTTGAAAATATATAAAAAGAATAATGCCTTTTAAGGTTAAACACCGTTTAAAACTCGGTATTGCCATGTGTACAGAGGAGCTCAAAGAAGGATCCAAGGAATGCATCCACCTGAGAAAATTTCAACCTTGATAAAATAAACAAAAGAAGGTGGGGGTCCGAGAAGCCACGTTTTACTAACCTATCCAAGAAAGTCCAAAGAAGACAGTTCTAGTAATACTAAATAAGCATACAGTCCCCTCCTAAAGGTCGTTAATCTTGAAAACTTGTTAGCAAGCTTTTTGAAAATAATCCAACCCACCCTTCTTTGTTTCGATCCCTTTGCTTGCTTTTTTTAGACCAGATTTTGTGTTACTTTCTATGGTGGTGCTGGTCTTCAAATCTTTCTGTTTAAATGCATGCTCGCTGGATTATTTATGTTCTCAGAAGCCAAGTGATTGATGGATAGTCATGTGGAGAAGGTGTGTGTTGCTCTTGGGAATGATTTACAACATGGATTCAAGACTTAGGATTGGACACTTGGGAAATGGAAATCCATCAATCCAATCTCCGTAGTCTTTCTTTCTCCATGTGACCCGCAGTACTAACGTTTCCAAGGATTTTGTTTACACCCCGTGTAAGTGGACTCCACTAATTTTGATCATATATATATGTTTTTGGCTTTGGAAACTACCTTGGCTTAATGAATTTTCAGCTTGGAAGCCACCTGCCAGCTCTGTGAGTGATGAGAAACTGGAAGTTCTTAGGAAGTATGAGTAAGGAAAGATAGACAAGCTGCTCTCCGAGTATATAGCTTTCCGTGGAAAGGTTTGTCTCTAAGTTGCTAGCTTCTTTGATTTTGCAATAATTTTTGTCTCCAGTTCTTCATTTAATTTGATGGTTTCTTAGTTAGGATTTCCCACCATGTTTGTAAACGGATAAAGGCTGGCATCTATTGAAAGTTGAAAAATCTGATGAAACCATTCATAAAGTCATAGTAGATTTGATCTCCACACTCAGGAGATAACCAAATTAGTCATGAGACTTGCATTCATGGAGTCCTCTTCATCATGGTATATGCATATCTTTAAAGGGTTTCCAGATATCTATACATAGCATTATTTAAGTTCATTGACTTCTCTTTGATATTGACGTGGTGTATTCATGATTCTTGTGATATACAATCCTTCTTTTATCGACTAATTTCCATTCACCGTAGGAGATCGAAGAGTGTAATTAGTGGATCGTCCCACATTCATCAGCATAATCCAAAATTTGGTGCTCCTTAAAGGAGAAAAGGAAGAAGGATTCATGGAGGATGATCAAGGAGTGATGGTTGCAAAAAAGGCCAACTTTAGAAGCTGGTTAGGAAAAATGTTTACCGACAACTCCCATGATCCTCACCAGTTACCTGCCTCGTCAAAAGCCCTAGAGAATGAGAATCAGTGGGAAAATTATGCCCAAGAGATTGAAAATTATTTCGAACATTTGCTGTCTTTGAATTTAGATGAAGAAATCTGCAAGGAAGAGAATGATATTTTGCAGGCTGGTTCAACGGAACCAGGTGTGGCAGAAGATGCTGTTTCTACCATGGCTATGGTAAGCAAATATCCAAGATATTTCTGCAGTATGTGGCCATAGTTCTTTGTTTGCTGTAAACAGCCATACGATATCTCACGTTCAACTAGTCCCCTACTACTCGTATTTTCCTTTTTGCTTTTGTTTGCTAGTAAATTGTACAAAATTCTCTACAATATGTGGCCATCATGCAAGGTCCTAATGAAAAAGGTGATTATAATGTAGTAGTTGAAAATCATGTTTAATGTCCAACAAGTCCAAGTAATTGGCTAAATGATACCAACGTAATTTCTTTCTAATCCTTCTTTTGACTTTGCATTATACTTTAAGAGGTCTTCTGATAGTGATGGATTAACAAATATAGAGAAGTTTGGATGCCAGTGAACCAAAGCCATTATCAAATGTAATCCCAATCCTGTCCCAGGTTGTGGGCAGAAAATGAATCCTTGAGAAGCTAACTTTTAAGGAATTTTAGTGTCCCCTCCCCCACACACTTCTCATCTAAATTGATATTCCAAGCTCTTCTAACCGATGCCAAGATGTTGCGATGAGTTCAGAGTGTTGCAGCAAAAATGGCATCTATGAGAAGGAGAATGGAGGGAACCCAGAAAATGATTCAAATGAAGAGGGAAGAGAGTAAAGTCAATTCAGAAAGATGTGCAAAAGCTGAATGGGCTAAATGTTTGTGCAATAGCCGGGTAATATAAGCTCTTGACTTCCTTAATTAATATATAAGCTATTTCTTGTATGACTTTCTTCTGGGTTGCCATTAATAGGAAATCATATTATAGGTTGAGGAACTTGAAGCGAAGATTCAAGAAGAGGTCTTGAATCGCTTAGATTTAAGTAAAAGCTTGGATGCCGAGAATGAACAAATTCAAGAAATCAGACGTGATATTCAAGAAAGCAAGAAGAGGCTAAGCTCCCTTGTTGAGCTCCGATCAGAGGTCTATAGCAAGCTCCAAACATCAACTATGGCAAGATCACATGTGGAGGTTCAGTTAGAGAAGGCAGTCATTGCAAGAGCACAAATGGTTAGAGAGATCGAGGAGTTACGGAGACAAAGAGATGTTCTTCGGCGTCGGATCGAGTTCTGTAAGGAAAAGGATGCCGTGGGAACGGTGGCAAAGTTGAATGAATTATGCTGTGGTTACAGAGAGTACACTACAAAGGATATCAGATCAGCAACAGACAACTTTTCTGAGAGTCTAAGATTGAAATCCGGCGGGCATTTGACAAATGTATATCGCGGGCGTATCAATCACACGACTGTTGCGATCAAAATGCTCAATTTCGATTATGGATTGTCTCAAGAAGCTTTTCTAGCTAAGGTGATGTTATAGATAAGCACAAGAACTTAATTATGCCTCTTGTCATTAGGTTAATACACGACAAAAGCTTGTATCGAATTCCTCTTGTTACCTAGAACCCAATTGTAACATCCATTTTGCAGGTGAAGGCACTTAACAGCATTAGACACCCGCATTTGGTTGCCATTATTGGGTCTTGCTCTGAGCCCAGGTGCATCATTTTTGAATGTATGCACAATGGAAGCTTAAGAGACATGTTGTTTTCGTCCTCTCAAATAAAACATGGAAAAAGAAACCGGGCCTTCAGGTGGAATCATAGGATCCGGGTAGCTCATGAGATATGTTCAGGCCTGAGCTTCCTCCACTTGGCTCGACCCAGACCCTTCGCTCAAGTTCACTTGACAGCATCGAATGTCCTCCTCGACCGCAATCTAGTTGCTAAGATCGGTGGGTTCAGACTAACTCAGAGTCCAGATGCAAATGAAACGCTGCCTAATATTCAGGCTTTTGGAGTTTTACTGTTCCAACTTTTGACAGGGAGAAATCCGACCGGGCTGGTCGAGGAGGCCATGGCAATGGACAAGACAGCCCTGCTTAAGGTTTTAGATGAGAGGGCCGGAAAGTGGCCATTGGATTTAGCTTATGAACTTGTTGCGATAGCAACGAGGTGTTTGGAGTGCAAAGTAGATTTCAGTCTAGCAAAAACAAGGGAAGAGCTTGAAAAGATTACTAGAAAAGCTGATGATGTAGTTGCCAAAAGTGGATGTGAGGTGGTAGTTAATGGAAGTATTGGTGATAGAGAAGACTCAAGCGAAGCACCAAGCATTTTCCTCTGCCCTATATTACAGGTTAGCTTCATCTCATCTTTGTGAAAAATGGCATACAAGGCTATCTCATTTTTTCTAGGTTCCACGTAACGTGCTGTAGCAACTAACATAATTGACGATAATGAGTGCAGGAGGTAATGAAAAATCCGCATGTTGCAGCGGATGGATTTTCGTATGAGTTGGAAGCCATCGAGGAATGGCTAAACACAGGGCGGGATACTTCACCGATGACAAATTTAAGGCTTAAGCACAAATTCCTTACTCCGAATCACACCCTTCGTTCCCTAATTCAAGAATGGAATAGAAGGAAATCCACTGCTTCCTGACATGATACACTGTATTCATTACCATGTAATTACTCGTGCTATCTGCTGATTGCACGCTTGAATAAAGCTCAACTGGAGCTTGATCGGAAAGTTCGTGACTTGAGAAGAAGGCGAAGGCTTGGCAAGCCACTCACTGAGAGCTAATGATGCAGCAAACGCCACATGCAAAAGCCCGAAGAACCTTCTACCAAATAGACACGTATTGTAACTGAACACAAAGTTTCTTCCAATTACAATAGTATTACTAATTCTGTAATGCATCCAGTCTCTCAATTTTGTTCTATAAAGATCATACACTACTATGCTTTGATTGGTGTGAACTACGCATTATAACCACCCACCAATCCCCCAACTAACGGGAAGGCAATTCAACCTAGGAACTTCACAATTACTCGCACATAACCTGTACTAATATCATGCACCGAACACATCATGCAACCAAACTAATATCATGCATGCAAACACCTTGCTCAACAGAAAAATCTGGAAACTTTACTTGGCAGGGAATAATCTGCATGCAAAGATGTGTCAGTTGCCATGTCTTCAGCACGAGACCATATGTACACTCCTCTTTCTTGCCGGCTACCTGGGACGGTGCTGTCAAGCACAAATGCGACCAAGAGTGTCACAACCATGTTCAAGGACATGAGAGCGTTCATTGCAAAATCAAACTGAAATATAGAAAATGGAATATCAACTCTTCAGCATTGGAAATAAAAAGATGAGTGGAAATGCATGAGCCAACGACAGATAAATGCTCTTACATATAGAAATGGCAAAGAGACATACTTGTTTACTGCTGGTTTGGACTGGTCCATTTGATGCTGCCGCATATGGAACAAAATAACTTGGTAGTATCAAGCTGGATTCAGGTTGATACTGCTGGAAGTACGCAGGAATTGTTAAACCAAGGAACAGTGAAACACCTACTATTGTGATGTTCCTAAAACTTGCTGTTTGGCTGTACTGCAAAGTTGAGAGACCTAGTGATACGATAAGGCCCCACATGAAGCAAAGTATTGAAGCAGCCAAGGCCTGGGGTATTGATGCAAGTATGGCACCCACTTTCCCTATTAATCAGAAGTAAACATGTCAGCAAGATAACACCCATACTATGACACTAACGAACTCAAGGATTTCCTGTACAGTCTTTTTTTTGTTGTAAATTCTATTGGAAGCCTTCTGAAAATACTTTCTGCTTCAAAGCCTAATTCCATATGTCCAGTGTACATCCTACTTGAACAAGTAGATGCCAGAACTGCTCTATAGATTTCCAGACCTTGTTTATGGTTGCACTTTCGAGCATGCATCAACTAATTAACAAAAGACCATGCATTGATCGCTCTCAAACATGTAGTTTTGTCTTCACAAGGATGTTTACCTATTAATGAGAACAGGATCAAGAAAGCTGCTCCAATCTCTACAACCCTTCTACTGGCCACCTTTGTTATATTGACAGTATGAACATTTTCTGTTAATGTTGTTGAACCGGTGCCACAACCCCAAATTCCAGCCAATACACTGCAGAAGCCCTCCAACGCAATTCCTCTGCTAACAATTCGTGGAGTTGGAGGCTTTGAATTAACAAGCAAAGATGTGGAGTGATAAGTTCCAACCTGGTAAACCAGTGTCACAGTCACAGTTCTTTGGTCAGTTCTCTTTTAATTAAGTCAAAATATCCTTAAAACCAAAAAATCAAAATCCCTCTATATTAACCTTTTAACCTTTCCATAGTAGCTGCAGTCACATGCCTTTCATTATTTATTTCATTCCATTAAGATGGAAAGACAGAAGCACCCTGCTATACTATGATCTGGTGTTCTGTGTCTGATTACTTAACGGTAAACCCAAAAATTTGTAGAATATGAAGCTTGCTGTACATGAATTCAGATCAATTATAAAAAAAAGCTAATATTTGTGCATTTGTATTTACTAACCGAATCCACGGATGCAACTAGTGATACTATTATCATGATCAGGGAAGTCCTAAAATGGAAGATGGGCACACCCCACTGCAATGGGTACGGTATTCTGACCCAAGCAGCAGTTCTCCATGCATCGGAAGCATCAGTCCTGCAGTGCTGCATTGTATATGCATGCTTTCTACACGCATCCACTAAGATGTTAGAACTAGGTATATCAGGGCTACAACCTTTGTAGTTGTATGCTCCACCAGCTGTCAAGAAGAATGCATATGTCCATATCATAAGGACGCTCAAAGGGACCTGCACTGAAAAATAAATGTAAGCAATTTTAATCAAGTAATAGAAATAAACAGGTTTACCATGGAAGTACCCAAGGGTGTAGCATTAGTGAAAAAGGGGGCCCTTCGTTTCAAATCTTATCATTGATTGAGGCCCCAAGACCAATATTATTCTTGTAATTACCATCCATCCTGTGCACTTACTTACTAAAAGAGGGAATTGTTACATAAATAGCTTCGTAACTTGGTAACACGATATTTGTATAGTTTTAAAACCCGGTTCGAGGCTCAGGCCATGGGTTTCGACTAGGACATCCCGGGTCAATTTTTTTTTTAAAAAATGATGTCGTTTTTGTTAAAAATAAATAAATAGTCAAGGAGTTGCAACCAGGGTTTTTGATTATGTCACCCGAGTTTTTGCCTTTATTTTTTTAAACCCAGCCCCGTTCCGGCTTGCCGGGCTAGCTTCAAAACTATGAATATTTGTACAAATATAGCCACCATAGCACTTGTCCAAGGAAATACTCTTAAAACATCAAAATTTAATTGGAGTGAGAGACCAGAATGCCATGTAAACAAGAAAACCCCAAATTGTTAGTTATGCGTGTTCCATCAACTTGAATTACCTTTTTGCTCTCACAAAAAAGATATACAAAATTTTTTATCCATTTATTTGATTTGGATGCAATGGATATGGTAAGAATCCCAATGCTATCTATTCAACTCTAACTCTCTCTCTTAAATATACAGCCATATTTAGGAGTTAGCTGGATAGGGAATTCCTGTTACCACGAGAGACTGAATTGGCCTATACTACAAAGATAAGAAGCTACTCTGGTCTCCTTTTGTAATGGGACTTTTTAAGCTCAAATGCTCTAGAGGGAGGGTTTTTGAACCCGTAACCTCTTTGCAAGTACAACGAGCTCGCTATCACTAGGCCAAAGGCATATAGATAATTTTTTGTCAGCATTCAAAATATCCTTCATTTTAACTTGAATCTAAATGAAATGACTTTCTCTCACTCATTATCTCTATTTTAAAGTATGAAAACGTTATTGAGTTGGAAAAATAACATTCTAATTCATCACATAATTGAGAAAGGTAATGAACATTATATATATTGTGCAAAAACTATAAGATCTTCTTGTTTGATTTTTTTCCAAGTGATAAGATGGTAGAAATAAGCACTAAGTTACCAAATTGTACAGTAAGAATCTAACTGCTACAGGTGAGAAGAGTAAAAGTGCATCAACTTTCTTTAGGGAGAAAAAGGAAAATCATTGTAAAATATAGAGGTAAAATTTCCTATTATTCGAAGAAAAAAAGGCAATACAGAGAGTTAAAAAACTTACCGCATATATTTGGAATATGCGATGACCAAAGATAGATATTCCTCGGAGGTACTGAAAGAAAGTTGTGAGACATACAAACAATTAAGTAAATACGATGACAAAAGATCATAGGAATTAGAGCAATGTTTTTAAAAACTAGAAATAGAATGAATGAATGCACACGAATGCCAGTTATACAAAGGACTGCTTAATCTGCAAGGGATACCACTCACTAGGGTAAATATAAGAACCAATAGTATCAAAGGAATGCTGATTTCCACACAGCTTCCAGCTTGTGGAAAACCATAGCTAAAAAATGCCAAACCTACTGCAGCAACAGTTGGTGCAACGACAACTGGATTAATCAATCTGCAACACAATATTTAACAAGTAAGATGGCATTAGCAGCAGATATTAAAATTCAACTTATTGTGGACAAACCCTACAATTTTAGCTTTGGCAATGCTTCACTAGAGATATTGAAAAAATTAACAATAAATCAAATATAGCAGACTGTTAATGATGAATATATATAGATCTTCTTTCTTGTCAAAGTTGTCAATTTAGGATAAAAGAACAAAATCAGGCCGTAAACTTTCCTAATTCTGTGCTAAAACTGAGCAAAATCCACTCTATACAAAAAAAAAAAAAAGAAGAAGAAGAAGAAGAAGAGTAAAGCATAGGTGTGATGCGTCCAACACATGCGTTCATAATAGGATAATGGTCATATTCTTTGAACAAGGACTAGAAAGACATGGCAAGAAACTAGTCATTTACCTTAGAAGAAGGGACATGAAACCAGTGACTCCCAAGATGCTTTGGAATAGAGAACCAACAATTATAGCCCCTTGTAGTTCCCTCATAATGTGTCTAAATTTCTGCAGTTTAGCAAAAATGTATCAAAACAGTACTCAATAAAAGTAAAACACAATAACAAATCAGTCATGGATTGCAAATGTCGCCAATCCTTTAAATATGAAAAGATACAGAAAGAATTATCCATACTTCCGTCACATATCTCATTCAATCAGAAGTTCATAGATTATGGACAGGTTTCAATTCCCAAAAGTTTGTGGAAAAAATATCCTATTCTGAGAAGTGAGAACGCAATGGAATTTCAAAATTCATGACAAAGCTAGACAAGCCTACTAGATATTTTACAAAATATACTTATACTTTCCTCGTTATAAACTTACATGTTCCGTTAGATTCCGATATTCCCGAGCATTAATAATAACTAATGCTGGTGCTAAATATACAAATGAACTCCCTTGAACTAATGGAAGTCGGGTGCCAAAGTAGGAGTGGAGTATAGTTGTAATGCCAGAGATCAGCAACATAGTAGAAATCACTTCGGCGGTATCCCTCTGTCATCAATTACGTAAAAGAAGATATGTCAACAATAAAGCTATGCCAACTGCTGTCCTGTATTGTAGAAAACAGCATGGTATCCATGAGAAACAATGCTTACATCTGTTCCACCCATGGCTGGTACGATGATTAAGGGGATGAAAATCAAGGAGCCTGCCAATGATAAATAATGCTGCAGGCCATAATACATAAGCAGGGCTGCAGTTAAGAGAAAAAAAAAAGGGTAAGGGTTAGAGAGAAAAGAAATGATTTCCAGAAAGATAACGAGAATGAAAGACATTGGCTTTGACTACAAGGTTCATATAATCCTGGGAATTTACACTGTTTACTAGTATTTTTGCTATCTATCTTCAGCACTAAAACATTACTGATTAAACAAACAAACGAACAACATCATTTCATCATACGGAAAATAATAAAATCAAGAGTGAAAAGTAAAAGAGAAAGATGAAATTAGTAAATACCAAAACCCGGATTGTCTCTTAATCCATATCTCATTCCACTTTGTCTATTATTCCAACCTTCATCGGCAATCCGTTCCTCCCCAGATGGATAAACTTCAATGCCAACATGATCAAAATCATTTACTTCTCCTTTCTTTGGCTCATTTCCAGTTCCATTTAGCCCAACTTCATCTTTGTTAGGAATAGCTCCCAAAACATCATTCCCAACTATCCTTTTCTTACTCTCATCTCTTAACCCCAAACCCCTGTCGTCATTTCCAGGCCTGGATTCCGGTTCAATTTCGATGCGACTGTTGAGCTGCCTGGTCCGTCCCAGAATCGGGTCGATCTCGATTTTGGGAGACGAGCCACCATTTCTGTGATCGTTGTTGTTATCAACAGCTCTATTATACAAGTCAGAGGCAGGAGTTGGCGTGGCCGTGTCATTGCTTGTGGTGGTTTCATAAGAGAAAGTAGAGACGAAACCAGTTCTCTTAGCCCAAGATCTCAGCTCCCTGGGATTGTGATCAGTTCTGGGCACAAATGGATCAATCTTCTTGTTAGCATTAGCTCCTTTTACTTCTCTTTGTGACTGCGGGTCGGGCCCGGTGGGATTGGGTCGTGAGTCAGAGCTCGACGAGCCTATTGCCATTGAACTTCAATTTTAGGATTCGTTAGATAGAATGACAAAATGGCAGTAAGTAAAGAAAGCAGCAAACTTTAAAGTAAAAACAAAGCAAAGCAGACAGAACAGAACAGAACAGAACACAGAGAGAGAGAGAGAGAGAGAGAGAGAGATGGTTAATGAGGTTAATGTCGGCTGGACTGGTGGCGTTAGTTACAGTTAACGTTAATGTTACTTCATGATTAATTTATGGAGAGAAAAGAGTGAGTTGACAGAGGACTGTCAGTCTAAACTCCGAAGCAGAGTGAGTAAGTGAGCTGTTCCATTCTTAGTTACAAGTACGGATCGGGAGATTGATCAAAATTAAATTCAGGTAACGCCGTCGGGGTCAATTGACTCGAATAAGAAAAAAAACAGATTAAAAATCTTTTTTTTTTTTGTTTGCCTTAGCTAACCGGGATTAGTTTTTTAAATAATTTTAAGAATATATATTTACAAAAGATTAATAATTTCATTAAGTTAAAAGAATTGAATATAATTTCCTCTCTTTTTATATCTATTTTTCAATATGACATAAATATATAATAGTTCTTAAAATTGTAGTTGAGACATATATTATTTTTTAAAATATTTTTTTATTTGTTAATACTTTAAAATAATAATAATAATTTATTTATTTTTTATTTTTTTTATTTAACACATCAAAACAATCTAGTAACAATAAAAAATTTAAAAAATTAATTTTTTTAAAAATACATTTAAAACTAAAAAAACACAATCTAAACATTATAAAATCCTCCGATTGACCTCCATTAGTTAAGTAAGTGGGATTAAATTTTTAAATTATTTTAAAAATATATATTTACAAACGATTAATAATTTTATTAAGTTAAAAGAGCAAAACAAATCTATTTAACCATCGAATTAATTATTAAAAAAAAATCTCCGTTTGGATTTGTGATGACAGAAGGCTGATTCAATGGATTGACGGCACGCGGAAGAGGGTGTCGTTTTGACGATCATGGTCAGGTTCAGGAAAGCCTCTCGACTGGGAAAAAAAGAAATATTATTATAAATTTATTCTGCTTTATAACTTTACTAAGTAAAGATATCAAACTAATCTCTCTTTTTTTTCTCTAACTTTTAGGGAGAATGATGACAAGGATTTCTTCCGGTTGAAGATTCCATGAGTGGTCATGGTGGCCGGGGAAAATGTTGCTGGTCATGTCATCTAAAGCGAGCTTGGATTTTTTTAAGAGATAATTTTCATTGGTACAGTAAATTAAAATAAATAAAAAATTTCCAATACTTCAATCTGTTTTCTATATAAGATTTGAAAAATTACGATTGCCCCGTAATAGTTTTTTTTTTTTATCAAATTATAAAATAATATATTTATTTTTTTATATAATAAATATAAATCTATATAATTTTTTTACAATTCTTAATTCTTTTTCATTCAAAATAATATATTTATTTTTTTATATAATAAATATAAATCTATATAATTTTTTTATAATTCTTAATTCTTTTTCGACCATGATTCTTTTTAATATTTTTTTAATTAACATGGATGTTTAGATTATTATATATATATCTTGACTAATTTTACGAATTTTAAAATGATTAATTATATTAGCTTTTAATAATCTTGAGGTTTGTAGAATTTAAAATAATAATTTTTAAAAAATAAATTTAAAATCTGATCAATTAAACTACACTCCTCATAAATTTTTTTTAATATTCTTCACATTATTAATGAAAATAATATAAAATAATATTATTTTACTAGTATAGAATGACATACTTTATTAAAAAATATTAAGAAAAACTATACAACCAACAAGATAAAGAGTATTCTTGGAACATTAATGTTTTACCAATCCATCAATAACACTTTTATCTTACAATCTTTCAATTACTATTTATTTTCACAGCAAAATCCAAACACCAATCACTAATCTTGAAAAAAAAAATCTTTACAGCACTATAAAACTATTAAAGGACACACAAAAAAAGAGGGGAAAAAACTAAAAAAAAAAACTCACAGAAAATAAAACAACATAACTTTAGAAAGAAAAAAAAAACTAAAATGCATTATGTCTACATTATTAGATCTAGGGTTATTGAAAAAAACGAACATTGCCGCTCATATTTTTCACCCACCGCCGCTCACTAGAGGATAGTCTTCTTTTTTCTTTTCGTTTTTTTTACGAGATACATGGTAATTATTTTTAGATATTAAAAACATGGTAATTATTTTAGATATCGTGGTATATAGTAATTATTTTTAAAAATATATTTTCTATATTAAAATCATTAATTTAATTTGTTTTTAAACTAAAAATATATTTAAAACGCACCTAAAAAAAACATGGAAGAAAGTTTGTGTTAATATTATGATGCATGATATTTTTAAAAATATTTTTTATTTTTAAAATATTTTTTTTAGTTTTTTATATCAGTTTGGAAAATCATTAAAAAATATTAACAAACATTAATTTATTTTTTTTTAAATTAAACATAATTTTAAAACGAAATCCTAACGTATCTAAACGAAAAGAACGAAAGTGCCATACAGTGTGAATTTGGATTTTTGATGAGCATTGCGGATGTGATGATCTAAGGAAGGAAAACTTCAAGTTAATGGGTCCTATGTGATTAGCTACATTGATTAGTATCCAAGAAAACTTTCTGACTCTCCGATTAGCATTATTATGCCACTTTCATTTCCGGTCACCATCTATCAAATATTTGAAAGCAACAAAGGTGATATGATAGGTTGAGGATGAGATCAAGAGATTTATTTATGTTTTTTTAGATTAATGTGGGTGTCCGGGCCAACTTGCGCGCACCACGACTAATCCCACGGGCCCTGAAGTTAACGACCATGTAAGCCTCTAGTAGCCATCATATGAGCAAACAAGAACTCGAACCTGAGACCACAGAGGAAACAAACCTCTTGATCCCAAGTCTTTACCACTTGGCCACCACCTTGATTTATTTATGTTTTTGTTAATTTTGTAGTTGTTAATATGATAATTACTGAAGATTTATATAATTATTAATTTTGAAATTTATAAAATTAAATTCAAAAAATTATATTAATGAAAAAGATATTAGTTACAAGCAATTGAGTTTAACTTATTTTAATAATTTGTTTACTTTTTCATAGCAAAAAGTTGAAATAACCAATGACTTGAAGTCATTTGAGTAACACGATTGGTTTAAACGTAGTCAGAGTCTTGTGAAATAAATGAATGCATCAAGGTCTTATCGATATGACAAGTTGATTGATAGTAAATCAAATAACACTATTAATATCCTAAAGCTACGTGTTATACAATCTAATTAACTAATTAATTATTAGTAATAGGATTTCAAGTTAATTTTTAATATAAAAAATTATAATATCATTATTTGATGATATTATAAGATTTTAAAAAGATGATAAATGTGTTTATTAAAATTGACTAGAAAATACAAGAAATAGTGTTGTTAACGCTGATTAAAAACCCGAAAAACTGCAAATCTTGTATTCTCCAAGTTTAATTGAATCATAGAATGCATATAAACTTTGTCCTTCCTTGACTACTTCCAGCCTCTTTCATCCCAAAAAAACAGAAGAGAGAAATTTATTTAGTTAAGAAGATATAAATATAAAATAAATTTATATTTAAAATAATTTTAAAAGAAATTTTTGTATTTTTAAAATAAAAAAAATTATGAAAACATATCTTTTCTGTCTCGGAAAGTAGCTTGAGGATCATGAAGGCTACACATCTTTCTGAATGCGAACCATCTTTTGTAAAAACTCTGCTTGATTCGGTTTTCTTGGCCCAGTGAAACAAGCACGATAGATTCGGTGGAAAGAAAGATTACCCAATCAAGGGTCAGCATTTTATTTTATTTTTCCCGTGGCAGGAGCTGAGGAATCACAAAGGCCTCTTTATTGCCTGAGGAAGGGGAGCTAAGGTAGTATCAGAGGTTTCTTTTGGTGCACTGCAACAGCCGTGATCCTAGCCCATCCATGAGTCCTGCCATTAACGCTTTCTCATGTATAAAGTTGTCTATAGATGTTTTACATATTTGTCGAACAGGGGAGCGGAAGAGTGGTACGTTTGTGGAAAAGCAATCTGTATACGGATTGCCACTAGGTAATTATGGCAAAGGTATTGTAACTAGTTGAATTGAAAACAAATGTTGTCACATGCCCATGTTTTTCTTGATTGTGTTTTGCAATGTAGATTTCTGTGCAGAGTGCGGTTCTTAATGACAATGTCTCAGCAGGTACGTTGTTGGCCAATGATTTCCATAGTTGATTCTATTTCAATTGTTCATCGATGAAAGAAGTGTCCTCTGCCCATGATTCATATTGTATTGGAAGGGTTATAACAATCAATTCATGTGATTATCAGTGACGCATCCTGTTTTAGGAGATCAGCAAACCGAATTTGATTTATATGAGCCTGGGGTGCAGCGATCAGTGAGCCCCTGAATATTTACATTCAATATCAGATGGTTGCAGGCCATGATGACCTTTAACTTTTCGACGCAGCAGAGAATAAAGAATAATGGGGTTTGTTATAAATCATAAAAAGAGGAACAAAAATCAAAATTAGCTTAAACGATCTGATTTGGAGGCATTCCAAGTCAATGGAACTTCTTGATCAAATTTGAGGGTGATCTAATCAGATCGTGAGGTTTTTTGTCTGGCTGATGACTTGCGCAACATCGTTTCATAAATAACCATGCTAGGCAATTCACATGGTAGAGATCCACAACAAAGCGATCATAGCTACCCGTATCACTTTCTTATGCTTATGTAGTTTATAAATTTTGCATTTTTTGGAATGAATTTGCCAAGGATTTCAGCAAGGCAGTTAATTTCCTCTGGAAGGACCGTGAAGCAGGACAGCGTCAATACACTACCCATCACCTGCATCTTCTTTCCACAAAATTGTTCAAAGGGATGTCCCTCATTCCAACTGCTTGAGAATTCGTGTCATTTACTGCCAAACTATGTGTTGTTTTTGTTTTTCCGGGGTTGAAAGAATAAAAAATCTGTGTTCTTTCGGGACCATGAATGACACAAGATGCACAGAACGGTTTAGATATGCAATAGATGGATGACACAGGAGTCAGCATAATGGGGAAAGGATAGTTTGATAGAAACGCAAGAAAATTTCTTGTCTAGTTGTTTGATTTTACAAGGTTAAAATGGAAACATGGCACCACAGGGACAAGATCAAATGAATTCAAATCATACTGCTCGAAAAAGCTTAAAAATTCTTCTTGTTTTGATTGATTAATGGTAAGCATCCATGGCACAGAGATAACATACCCTGATAAAGATAAAACAGGAAAGGAAGCTTTGGCTTCTGAAAGAATACAATAATACATGGAAAAAAACAATGGATACGAAAGAACTGAACTCATCCGAAAATATAAAAGCAGCCAGAAATTCAAATAGAACTAATTTATGCATTAGGTCCTGATCTAAAATGTCTCCTATACAGTGCAGGGTGCATGCAAGAGAAGATGGAAGTCCTATGCTTTTTGGGTTTGGTGCCAAAGATGAATGACCGCAAAGGAACTCGAGATCGACTTACTGAGTGTGACAGCTGGATATTTTGACGGTTCTTTGATCCGGAAAGCTTGAATTCCTCGTTCAATTTTGCCAATGTTCTTTCAACTTCAAGCTGGAGTGTCGTTATGTGATCTAAGCCTGCCTGCAATTCATCTGCAACCTTGTTATTCTCTTGTTTCATGTTCAAAATCTCACCTTGGAACTTTGCAGCTTGATAGCTTGTAAACTTGAACTCGTCATCTTCAGCGCTCTCCTTCAAAGCAGACGTTATTTCATCTTGAATGCCACACAAGGATGTAAATCTGCCCTTCACTTCATCTTTCAGCTGCATGCTTTTCTCTAGCCAGACCGTCAGTTCAGTGTGTATCTCTCTGAGGTACTTGTATAGAGGCTTCGCATCCGATTTCAGAGAATATTCTGCATGACTACTTCCATCTTCCATCCTTTTCTTTTCCTCTAATTTGAGCAGCTCAGACTGTAAATCTTGGACTTCAGTTTCAAATTTCTGTATTTGTTGGAATGCAGTACTGAACCTTAACCAGAAATCCAAGTTCTCCTCTAGAACTTCATCAATGCTCATCCGGAATCGTTTTTCGATTTCGGAAATAGTTTCTGGTTGGTCCATTAAATCTTCTGTTACTTCTTTCTCTGTCGTTGGGCATTCTGTCACCGTCGATTTTATTAATTCACTATCTTCACCCAAACCTGCTTGAAGAAGGATCAGCTTCTGACGTAAAAATTGAATCTGTTCATCCTTCTTTGCATTAGCACTCTTCAGTTCTCTTACCTGCACCGTTGCATCAAAGAGGCTATCCCCATTCTTTTTCTCTGCTTCACTAAGCTTCTTCTTTACTTCCTTATAATTCCGAAGGATTGAAGTATACTCCGTAAGTAGAGCTCTTTCTCTATTCTCCATACCATTCATGAACAACTGCTTCCAGTCCGGCTCGTCAACTAGCGTTGTTTCCTGTTCCTGTATTTCAACATTGAGATCATCCATCAAAGAAGGTGAATCTTTCTTAAGAATTTTTTCTTCAATTTCCAGGCCAGGAAGTTCCTCCATGGAATTGTTGAGGTCTCTAGTTTTCTGGGGTTGACTTGAATTTTGCCCATGTTTTTTTATCTCCTCCTTTTCTCCTTGATTCTCTGTGAAGTTCATGGAACCATCAGCATCGTTCGTTTTTTCTTCTTGTTCCTTGAAATCTGCTAACCAACTGACTTCTGCAGGAGTTTCCTTCCCTTTCTGTGAAGAATATGAAAACTTGAGCTCATGGTGTGGCTTCTGATTTTGTTGTTCCCCAAGACCATCATCAGGATTCAGTGCACCTTCTGACCCCTTGAAGTCTTCGTGGGACTGACCTGAAACCTTGAGATGCTCTTTTGTCTTCACATTCCGCGGTTTCTCAATGCTATCATCGGGATTGAGTGCGGCTTCTTGAGATTCAACTTCTACCAGAGATCTGTACATTGTTTCTGGTTTGACATCGAATTCATCATCTGATTTTACACAAAGTAATTTCGCAGAGAGGTGATCGATACTAGAATGTGCTTCAGTAAAATGTGCATGGAGACTGTTATTCTGATCCTCGACACTCTGATTTAGATTCTGGATTCCATGCAACTTCTCCTCCATTTCACTTAGCTGTTCCCTCAAATCATTTTTTCCATTGATTAATGTTGCCTTGTCTTCTTCTAAAGTTCGAATTTCTGCTTGTAGCTCATCTGTCTCCGTCCTTAACCTCTGTATAAGAGCTGTCTGTGATGAAACTGAAGCTTCCAAGTTAATGATCTTGTTTACAAGTTCATCGATCTTCTCAACAAGTTCTGCTGCAGTGACACTTGCATTAGACCCAACATCGAGGTTTTCCTTAATCTTCTCACGCAACATCTCTATATCCTGTTTCTCTTCTGTTGTACCTCTCACTTGTTCGTGTATGCTTTCCAATCCTTCCACTGCTTTTATAGGGTCATCTTTGGCTCGAGGATTTTCTGGATTGATCTCGCCATGCATAAACTCATCCTTGAGAGACTTCAACTTCTCCCGGGCATTGGTAATTCTTTTGCGCTCTTCTACTGCTTCTTCTGCAGATCTCTCTTGTTTCTCCTGCAATTGAGCCAATGTCTCTTGGCATGATTTCAGGGCTGCCGACGCCATCAGCGTCCGAGCTTCCTCGTCTTCAATGACAATGCCTGCACCAAATTCATCTTGCAAATTACAAACCTTCTCTTGCATTTCCTTGATTTGCAGTTCAATTTCCCAATACTTCGCAAGTCCGCCCTCATAAGAACTCTTCGCAAACTCTTTCTCAGTTTGTAGAGCCAGGATTTGTCTCTGAATCTTGTCAATCTCCAGGAGGCCTTCTGATTTGCTCAAACCAGACTTAGAAACTGTAGCATTACTTGCTCCCTTCATTGACTTCTTTGATTGCAACTTCTTCGAACCAGGTGTGAAGAGACCCTTTACATCTTTCGGAATCTTCGGAACCTTCGGAATATTTGCTCTCGAGACTTCTGCTAGCTTATTTTCAAATTTAGATGATGGGGCTTCATCTTCGTCTTCTTCCATTGCAAACTGGACTTTTTCTGGGAAAACATAAGCAATGGTATTGTTGGCATTTTGTAGCTCTGTTGATAAGTGGTTATACCGTTCAGCTAATGCCCTATAAGCCCGGTAAGAGTCTTCGACGAAGTGTATCAGCTCTGGTCTCTTTTTGTAGTACATTTCCGCCCTCTTGGCAAAAGAGTCTCCATCTTCTTCAATGAGTTTGATTACGCTTTGAACCTTATCTTCCATGTCTGCAGTTGATAATTTGTATTGATAAGGCATGCTATACACATTGAATTTATGCATGTTAAAATCAGTTGATTCATGGATGAAGGTTTAATGCTGCATTTGGATTTGGCCTTTGCCTTCATCATAAAAAAAAAAAAAAAAAAAAACTAAATTTCCTCAATGAGAATGAGCTCTGCAGAAATCAGATGGAAGAAATCATAAACATAATGAATTCTGATGATAAAAAGATGAATCATTCATATTTAATTCCCTTTTCCATTGTAAATTCCCCCAACAACGTTTTGTCAAATCCCATATACCAAAAACAAAAAATGACTGTGACTGCTACAGAATACGATTTACAGAAATGTTCATCGATTCAAGTAAGAAAATGACTACGCAAATGCAACTAAACACTAACAATAATGATAATTACCATGAAGGTTCTGCTCGAGCCATTTGGATTGCTTTGTTCGAATGTGGCTTGCCCACCACCATGAGTAAGCATTGCTTGCAGCTCTCTGCAACATATTATTATTGTTTCTTTCTTCTTCGTTTCTCCAAATCAAGAATATGTATTATATCATGCAACTCCTTTTCCCCTGTCTCGTTCTTTAACAATTTATCGACCAAACTACATACAATGTAGCCAGTAATTACAAGACATGGAACCCAATACTTCGTACCTGGGTACCCTTTTATTTAGGAAAGACACAGAAAGAGGGTGGTTGAGGTTTCAAGGAAGGAACGTGCAGCAAAGTGCTAACACACACAGCAATGATGTGTATGTACGTGGTGTTATTGTTCTTTCTTTAAAAAAAAGGTAAAGAGGAGAAGAAAAGAGAAGAGAAGAGAAAACACCATGAAAATATACTAATAATGAGATGATGGAGGGGAGCAATTTCCGGCTAGATTAGCTGTTGAATTGAATTAAAAAGAATAGAAAGGACCGAACACTAAGCTGCCCATTTGTGATAGATAAGTCGTGCGTGCATGGATGGCTTGCCTTTTGCTTTTCCAGGGTGTACAAGACCCAGAGCCATTTTAGGCCTTTTGTAACTCCAAATACAAGATGGTCTATTCGATCCCAAAGTTTATTCTTCCAAGGTGCTATTATTGTCTATTTAAACATGCTGGGATAATTTTTTTCGTTATAGATATATATATTTTTTAAAGAAAATTATTAAAATGATGTGGTTCAATTTTGTTTTTTCGAGAGAGATGTGTTGATCTCTCTTACCGTAGTATGTGTATATATTAACTTTAAGTTCGTTTCTCATAATAAAATAGTATAATTTGACCATGATATTCCCTGTCAAAAAAAATTTACCTTTCTATTTTCAAAAATATGAAGAAAAAAACATTAGTTAGAGTTTTTTTTAATTAAAAATATATTAAGATAATAGTTTTTAAATTTTATTTTTTTTTATTTATTACATCAGCATATCAAGACCATTCAAAAATTACTTAAAAATATTAATTTAATATTTTTTCAAATAAAAAAAACTAATTTATAACATAAAAACAAACACTCATAAGAGACATTTCATTTTCCTATTTCCCAATTGGTATGTTCTATCTTTCATTTTCATTCTAATAATTCAAGGGATTTTCTATTATTTTTCATCTTTTTTTTCTTTGTGCTTGGTTTATATATTTCCCATTTATTACTCAATTCATATTATTTTTTTAAGCTACTTCACTAACACTATCATTTTAGGGAAACTTCATCTAGCATATCTAAAGAACATAAATTCCATATACATGTAGTGCCAAAATATATTTTTCCATATATTGAATTATTATTTTTGTGGAAATTACTTAACTATTGGAAGATGATTGGCTATCTCTTAAAAAAGCAATGTTTCTCTCAAGGACTGTGATCAAGACTTTGATACCCAATTAATTTATAAGGACACTCCACTCTAGATAAATATCCAAGTGCATTTACTTCACTATTAATGAAATGCCATTATAAATTGCTAGAGTGACATTATCACATAAAAAAAGATCTACTAAATATGGTATAATAAATAATGATTTTCATTATGTATCCCTTGTATATATTATGGGATCATATATAGTTTTTTACCAATTATATTATTTGTACTTTATTTTATTTTTTAAGATGTTGATAGGTGAGAAATTTTAAAATATTCAATGCATAAATACCCATATTTACTAAATGGATTGCTTTAAAGTGAAAGATAAAAAGATTAAAAAACAAATGAAAACTGGGATTTTTTTTCTAATAATGGTATTGGTTTATTATATTATTTAGAAAGTATAATAAATTCCTATTTCTTGATTTTTCTTCTTCTTTGATTATTTATATCCTCTTCTAAATTAAAATTTTATCTATCCATATTTATTTATTTATTTATTTTAATCATCCGCATCAAGACTAGAATAAGATTTGACCACCCATATCAAGCTTTTTTCTCACATCAAAATCAAAAAATGATGTGGCATATTAATTAATAGGACTTGTAATTTATACGATGTCACTAATTATATATAATTGGAAGATTTTCTTTGGATAGAATTAGAGTGCTAAATATCAGTGGAATAAGATTATGATAGATGAAAAGCAATGCTGTCAATGGAAGGTAAGACGAATTAAATTAGGAAATTAACAGACTACACATACATTTGTCTGAACAAGAAAAAAAAGAAGTATATATATATAAAGATAAAACATTTTGGATTGCCTTTTTCTTCTTGCAAATAATGAGTTGGACAAGAACCTTAAATTAATTTGGACAGAACCTAGAATGATTTTATATGCAGGATTTTATAGTTTTAAGGACCCGTGAATTTTATATCCTCTAGGTGTCGGAGCCAGTGAAGTACATGTTTAATAGAAGAAAAAAAAAAGTAGGGATTGATAGATATTTACAAGTCAGATTTTTATTATATTTATATTTTATTTATTACTCAACTAATAAAAATTTAGATATTTATTATCATATTTATCAGTCAGATATTCATTTATTAACATAAAATAATATATATATCTTCGGTTAAATGTGGAGAAGGAATTGAAACATCATCAAGTTTATTTATTTATGAATCAAACATAATGATCGAGTGCTTGAGGTGGTCGATTATGCTGCCCTGCCAGCTGATGCCGGTAATGAGAATCCACCTTTGATGTATTCAGCGTGAGCCTGCTCCAAGAAAACTTTGGCACCAACCTTCCTTTCATGATTTTCTTTGGGGACACCATTGCATGAGTCCTTGTTTGCCCTACAGGTTCCATCTTGTTGGCGTGCTTACACCATCATTAACCCGATACAAAGCTCAAGTACAGAATATATTCGATCAAATGAGAATCAACCAACCGATTTCGTTTGATGGTTTATGTTTATGAACGCCGTGTTCTTTTTTTTTATTTAATCTGATACCGGGTTAAGCTTATCAGCAGGCATGAACTAGAACAAAACAGAAGCTGATGCATGTAAATATTTGATTATGAATTAACTATTGAAACAACTACATATCATCATCATCGTCATCATCATCATAACAAACAACATCACACTTTTCTCAACCAAGTATTATTCGTAATACAGATATGATCTTCTTCTCGATTGACTAGAAATTTGGACCGGCTGCGAGGATCTCTTCTGTGAGCTCGTTGTCCTTTCCAATCTTGTGATCAGTGAATATCTCAAAGTTATTCCTGAACAAACCTGCCAGCTTCATCAGGGTATCCTCGTAGCCTAGTTTGTTTGACCACTGCATTTGAGAACAACAGCATTAGAATTACATGCGAGAAACAGATAATACTAAAAAAGGGTGTAAATATTCAAGGCAGCAGGTAATACTAACAGTGTTCACTGGATCCAGGATTTCAGAGGGCACTCCCTCAACCTCGGTGGGGATCTCTAGCCCAAACACCTCAGTTTTCTTGTATTCTGCCTTCAAGAGACTGCCAGAATGTATGGCATCAATGATTTTCCTTGTGTATGCTAACTTGATACGGCTTCCTGAACCATAGCTGCAAAACACCAAATACATTCAAAGACTTTCTTCCCCGAGAATGGGTGACAAAATTCTGATTTACAATTCTCGGATTGTTCGTATCATACAACAATGCCAAACATACCTTCCACCTGACCAGCCAGTGTTGACAAGCCATCCTGTCGCACCATGCTTCTGCATCTTCTCAGCCAGCATAGCTGCATATTTGGTAGGGTGCATCATTATAAATGCTGCACCAAAGCAAGCTGAGAATGTTGCCTTTGGCTCCTTCACACCTTCTTCTGTGCCAGCCACCTACATTGATTATCAAGAAATTCAATTACCAAAATGCTACAAGCACTGAGCTAGCATATGTAAATCAAAATTATCAACAGGAAGAGCAGAGCATTTAGTGACTAATTATTACCAAAGCGGTATAGCCACTGATGAAATGATACATGGTCTGTGCCAAGTTCAGCTTGCTCACTGGTGGGAGTACACCAAATGCATCACATGCCAACAGGATAACATTCTTAGGGTGCGGACCAACACATGGTATCTTCGCATTAGGAATGTACTCGATGGGGTAGGATGCTCGAGTGTTCTCTGCAAAAGCATGCAAGGGAAAACAATATCAACATCAAGATTTTTTTCACTTAAGTGTGATCAAAAGAAATGTTCGAATTCATGATCTATCATTCACCTGTAACAGATTTATCAGCATAATCCACCACTCGAGTGTGCTCCTCGAACACCACGTTTTCCAGCACTGCCATGCACAATCAGTTGCATAAGTTCAGACGTTTAAAACATGCCAAAAAATAAGATCTTCAGTTTCAAACCAATTGATATAGATCATTTTGTATTCCTCCTACTTAAGTTAATGAAATTTAAAGAAGATTTAGAATGCTACCAGTTCCAAACTTGATGGCATTCCAGATATCAGGTTCCTTCTCCCTTGAGAGATCAATGCATTTGGCATAGCATCCGCCTTCAATATTTGACACTCCGGTCTCAGTCCAGCAATGTTCGTCATCTCCAATTAGATATCTGTTTGGATCAGTAGACAGAGTTGTCTTCCCGGTACCTAATACAAGAATCATCAAAATTCATAGGACTCATCAATAACATAGCAAATGATAAGAAATAGAAATGGGCATAAATATAGGCCAGATATATGCTCATTAAAACAAAGATATAAAGGGGTTAAGTATGCAAAGAGTAAGTTTTAGGCACGTATCATTTTGCAGGCATGGCACCATGTCGCGACCAGGTGACATGGTGATACTATACCTGACAGTCCAAAGAAGAGGGCAACATCTCCATCTTTTCCCATATTGCAGCCAGAATGTAAGGAGAGGATTTGACGCTTAGGCATGAGATAATGCATTACACTGAACAGACCCTTCTTCATTTCCCCGGCGTACTGTGTGCCGAGGATGACCATTTCCCTTCTAGCAAGGTTCAGATCTATACTAGTAGAGGATGTCATGTAGTGTGTATAACGATTACATGGGAACTGGCCTGCATTGTATATAGTGAAGTCCGGAGTACCGAAATCCTCCAGCTCTTCAGGAGTGGGCCGGATACACCTGCCACCCACCCAGTTATCCAATTGAACACACTTAGCTCATTACATCATGCGCATTTTTTCTTACCGCTTTCCTCCATTGTATGGGAGTAATAATATTCAGCACAGCATATCATATTTAACATTTTGTCAACGATAAAAGAGACTTATCTGGCAGGCTTAGGGCTTTGTTCGGGGAGAGACAGAAACAGACAAATATATTCCTGCTAAAAACGTTAAGAAATCATCCACTTTTTACTTACATGTTGTGCATGAAGAGTGAATGGTAGGCTCTGGCAGAAACAATCCGGACTTTGATTCTGTTCTCAGGGTCCCAGTTCAAGAATTGATCGTTCACAAAGACCTGAAAATTTTGAAGTCCAACCCATCAGAATTCACCCTTCAATCCCAAATTAATCTACAGGGAAAATGCAATGAACTGCACGAGGGCATGCCTGTGGCAGCCAATAGTCAACCGTACATGCATTCAAAACAAGAGTCCACGTATTGATGTATTCGTACAGCACGGTAGTCAATAATGTACAAACCATCAATGAGGTAGGAACCGTGTACTTATTAAACACGACTCGAAAATAACTTGATGGTTTGACTTATATAATTTAATTTCAGACAAAGTTTAAAAAAATATAAAAATTGATTCGACCAAACCCAAAATCTTAATGAATTAACTCATGAATCAATCAAAACTAATTTAATTTTTTTAAATAAAATAATATTATTTTAACTTTCTATATATCATAAATAACTCGTACAACGACAAAATTGCTACTCCCAAGGGATTAGAAAACTACACGGAGAAAAAGACAACAAAGATACCGAGACAAATATCGCTATCATCCGAAAAAAGTAAGAACTGCGCACATCAAGAATTCACAGAAACGAAGGTATAAGGTAAAGCTAAGCTTATTTTGTACAAGACACGCAAAGACATAGCCAAAAGAAAAGAAAAAAAGGACACGAAATTAAAGACAAATAAAAAAAAATCACGTACCTTGTCCAGAGAATTCAAGTAATCAACAGCTCTTTCTCTGTTAACCATGAAGGTATGCTCGTCCATTTCAATGTTGGGTGAACCCCTGGGGTTAACGAAGTAAATTACTTGACGAGCGAGTAAAAACGAGGCAGAGATTAAAAAAAAATATTCCCCCTCTTGTTTTAAAAATTAATTAACTTGTTTCTTGGTTGAATATGCTTCATTTAATATTTATTTATTCTAAAACAACGTATTCTTTTGTTATCAATCTCTTTATAATATTTTTTTATTTTTTCACTAAAAAATTAAAAATATATGAAAATGATGGAAATGACTTATTAATTACTTTTTAAAACTAAAAATGATATTTAGTTTATTTTATAAAACTCGCAGAGACTAATTTATTATAAACAAGGAGGCGGCCTGCTGCCAGGTACTTACTTTCCCCACCAAAGCTCTTCTCTGGTAACATCATCCTTGACGACACGTTTATCTCTCGGAGCCCGACCAGTTTTAGCACCGGAAAGGGTAGCCAATGCACCAGTTGATGTTATGAAGGACCCTTTCTCATAGTGTATGGCCTGCTCATAAAGCTCTGCACGATATATACTTGGATGAATTAATTTAGCACAGTGACAATCCACTAATTCATTTGCAAAAGAAATAAACCAACCAATATGCTGGCTGGTCAAGCAAAGAGATAAAGTTTAAGTCATCTTTTGTCAGCGAGAATTCTTTAGTTGCTCGGTAAGGATAAGATTATGTTCTTCATTGATTAATTAAGTTAATATTTTTTTAGTGTATTTAATATTTTTGATGTGATAGTGTTAAATATAAAAAAATATTTTAATTTATTCATAAATAAAAAATATTTTTACTATAACACCACTCACACGCAAACAATTTAAAATACTAAAAATATAAAGCGAATCTTCTCCATCGAATTAGTCTCTAAGAGAGTCGATGGCATGCACATAATTTTATATTTATTTTATTTACGTGTGTTTAAAAGTATAATAATTTTATGTTTTTTATATTTTAAAAGTACAAGTCACTTAAAAAAATAAAATTGATATTTTTTTAGTGTTTTTGATAATTTTAATAAAAGTGTGCTAATTTTATATTTTTTGCATTTTAAAAATAAAATTCACTTAAAAATAAATTAAATCAATATTTTTTAGTGTTTTTAATAGTGATGATATTAAATATAAAAAACTATTTTAATTTTTTAAATAAAAAAATATTTTTACTATAACACCACTCACGCACGAACAACTTAAAAAAAAATAAAGCTAATCTCTTTAACCATCCTAGTAGTCTCTAGAGCTGCCGGCACGATAAGGTAAAACCAAAAATTATGAGAAATTTTGACTTCAGAGGTTATAATAAACCGTTCAATGTGGCTACACGTCATTGATTTTTAGAATAAGAATAGCGATGAATTTTTCCACCTAATTTCCCTCTTAAGGTACGAACTCATTGACTACGCTCTTGTGTGTTTCCATTTAGTAATTAAAAAAAAAAATAACAAACTCGAGACTAAATTAAATTAACCTTCTTAATTAATAAGAATAAATAACACTAGATATATCTTAAGAACTTCATAATCCTAATTTGGTATGTTGTAAATTAATATTGCAGAGCAAAAAGGAGTAACGGTTTTATAGTTTTATTATTAATTCGAAGATATCATTACCGGCAGGGGAGAGGTTGTAGAGGACGTGAGTGAACTTCAAGGAGCTGTCGCTGGCGCTGATGGCGGGTTCAGCTACATGTTGCTGGTGAACCCTTGGGCTGGTCTGGCTCTTGCTAGCCGGGTATCCTCTCACCACTTTCGGTCCTGTTTCTCTCGTCAACGATGCCAAAGATGCACTGTCGTTCCATTGATACATAAACACAAAACAGACATCAGTTTTCCTATACAGAAATATTTTAAAATATGCCAAAGATGCACTGTCGTTCCATTGACTTTTTTAAAAAATATATTTAATATTTTTTTCAGTTTAATTACAATTTTATAAAAATACCTACACAATATTGACAAGCACATGATGTTATATGTTTGGTATTGTCTTGTGGTTGCATTTTAAGAATTTATATAACCAAATAACCTTAAAAATTGTAGTAAGAATATAAGCATTTACAGTCACAATCGACGACCTTAGCCTCTCTTATTGTCCACGAAATTTCCTGGAAAAACCATACTCTCCACTGTGTCGGTCTCGTAGTTTGATTTTTTCATTTTAGGTAAATTATAAATCAGTCCATCTAGTTTTAAGAAACGAATTTTAGATTTATTTTTGGTTTTTTTAATAGAAAAAAGAAAATAATAAAAATTATGCAGAGATTAATAATGAGAAACAAATTTGGGTCAGAATAACATCAAATTATACGTGTTAACCCTGATTAAGGAACATGCTAATTAGACTTTAAAACTAAAAGACTGTTCATTTTATATATATATATAAAACTACAAAAACGAACCTTTAGAAAAACTCGCATTTCGTACAAGGGGCATTTAAGTAATTAACTGTATGTTTACAGCTGCATCCGATTCCCGTGCCTTGGAACGTTTTCAAGGGTTGCCAAATCAAGCACTTTCCTTTCTTTCACCATCACCACCATCAGATTTTATGATATCAGAAGGCTATCCCATCATGGGCCCCACTTACCGTGTTCATCTATTTATTTACTATTCTTCCGTTGAAATTGTTTTACTTTTTTTATTAATATAAAAAATACTTATATTTTTATGTCATTTCAGAAGTATTATCGATACGTAAAAAGATTAAAATTTACATTTCCTGTCTTGAAAAAAAATTATTATTTATAAAAATAAAGAATTCGAGGTCCTCCTAGCCTATATTATTAAATTTATATTTTTTTAGCTCAAGAATGATGAAAAGGGGATAATTATTTTTATAATGATATGGCGTGCGTAGAGGCGATGAACCAAAAAAATAACCTGATGGACTGGAGCTGCTGTTTCGAGCGTTCTTCCTCGGAGAGAGCAGCAAAGGCACCCTGAATCCCTTTAATGGGAGTAGTGGGTGCTGATTTCTTCTTTTGAAGAGAGTGGAGCTCGTCAATTGTCTGGGCCTTCACGGTTGGTGCGCTCATATCATGGCAGACATCATGATGCTTGTCACTTGTGGTGATGCTTGGCAGGAGTCCCTTCTGTTTTCTTGCCGTTGCAGCTCCGTTCCCGTTTGCTGCCATCTCTCTATCATTAATTATCATGACAATCAGAACACCTTTAAAACGATGAAGGACATGGAAACCCTTGCAGCGAGCATGATACAATGGAAAATCTAAAGATTTATAGCAAGGAAATCAAAGAACTTACCAGATAAAAAAGCCTAAAGGAGCTGAAAATGAAGCTAATTATAGAAGACCATCAACTAGAGGATTTATTCGGAGAAAGAAATGATAACAGAAGTGATGATAGGATGGAGGAACCGAGGGGTCCTTTTATAGTGTTCATGGCCACCTTGTTAACCGGAGTTCAACCGGATATATCGATAACCATGGTTAGATTTAATCCCGAGAGATGAGTCAGACTCCAGAAATGGAGAGCAGATCCTTTAAATTTAAAAAACAAATAAACCGTGAGTCAAGAAAAACACTCGAACGAACGTAATCTTGTGGAACCCACGCCAATACTGGCTTCTTGGGTTTTCGTGCCAACCTCATAATAAATAAAAAAAAAAAAACAAAAACTGGCTTCAAGAAGAATATTTTGTAAATTTAATGGCAACAGAATATTAGAATACCCCTGGATTGACGATCTTAGTAAAAAGAATTTCTAGATGAATACTTTATTATATATAGATGTAATTATTTTTTAGTGTCGTCTGCGTTAAATACGTGTGAACTTTTTTATTTAAAAAAAAATAGTATTTTGCTTAATGTAAATTAACGAATAATGAATAATATTAGGGAAAAAACACGACAGGTTCTTTTTGAAAGATAAATGATTAATAAATTTTATGGTATTTATGTCAGACCATTAAGCTTGGTTTTCAAGTTTTAATTTTCAATTGAGTTTTATGTCTACTTATATTTTCTTACAGGATTCTTAAGATGCATTTGAAGATTTGTTATTTGTATTTTTTTTCCTTAAAAAACACTTTGCATCAAGTTTTATTATGTGCTTTCTTAATTCTTTTTTTATATTTTTTCCTGAAATACCTTTTATATTTTTTTGTTAAAAATCTATCGTATTTATATTTTTTTCTTAAAAATTACTTAGCAGCAGTCTTTATTATGTACTTTCTTAATTCATTTATTTTTTTGGTTTTTTGCAATAATACTTTTTATAATCTTTTGTTAAAAAATTATCGTTGTGTAATTTTTTTATTTAATTACTATAATTCTTATAAGATATTTATAGCGCCTCGTGATGTTGTTGGTGATCATTAAACTTTTTATTTAAGAAATAAGATTTGAAAATATGAAGAATTGTGTTTTCTACTACTTTTATCATAGAATGTAATCAAGATTTACAATAAGGTACTAATATATATATATATATAAAGATCGCAATTATAAAATATTTTACAGGTGAGAGAAATTGGACATCTCAAAAAATTATTATGAAGGATTTTAAGAAAAATAAAAAAGAAAAGGGAAAATCTGTTAATTGGTGGTTTTTAAGTATACGAAGAGGGTAACATAGGCAGCGTAATTAAATACAAAATATTTTTTAAAAAATAAATTATAAACAAGTGAACTTATTCTTTTAAAAATTTAGTGTAGAAATTGCTGGTAATTTGTCATTGATAAATTGTACAGGGTATATTTTATTTTTTAAATTTATTTTTTAAAAATTATTAGTTCAAGTTTTATAAACTCTAAAACTATTAAAAATTTGTATAGTTATTAATTTTAAAATTTATAAAATTAATTAAGGTTTATATAAATTGATTTTAATATTTATATTAATTAAAATAAATTGTCTTGAAGGAGAACCAGGCGTCTCATTCACCCCATCATCATTAAAAAAATATCTTAAATATATTAATTTTGTTTTTTTTTAAAGAAAAGGTAAATTAGTGTTAATATCATGATTGTGTGAGAAAGACAAAATCACCCATCTAGACTATAGCTGCCGGATGAAACCAGTCTGATGGGGCGGGCATGAGGAGAATTTTCCTGTCAATTAACAAATAGAGATGATCGTCGAGTGTGTTTCTTAAAAAAAATATCTTTAAAAACTTTATTAAATATTTTTATTACTGTTACTGTCAAGGAAGCAACATGATGATTTAATTAAGATTTTAAACAACTCTATTATATATCTTCTTACTTTTAAATATATTCATGACATGTTCATGGTAAAGAAAAAAATAATCAACCAAGAGTTATATTATTTTTACCGAATTAACTTGTATAAAAATACCATCTCCTAGATCCATGTATAGTAAAATACACTTATTCATTGCATGAGATTTTTAAAAAAATGAGTATTGTGGAAAATTAGCGTTACTCATCGTCAATCATAGTCTCAATCAATCTGAAAAATAGAATCTTAAATTTTAATTCTCCATCATATTATTTGCTTAAATTAAAAAAATATATATATCAAAGAGATTTTAAGGATGCTAGTGTTTTTTTCTAGACAGAGAGGAATGGGTATCTAGGCTACTGTTTTTTTAATTTAAAACCAGTTTTTTTTTAAAATAATTAAAATTATGATATTAAACTTTATGTTCAAAATTTAAAATTGATCAGATAGTTATAAAATTGAAATATTATTTTTAATATTCTATAAGATTATTTATTTAACCATGTTGAAGAATTAAAATTATGATGCTAAATTTTGGAGCTATTTCTTTAATTTTCAAATTTTAAAATTAATTTTATAAAATATTCAAAATAATTAATTAGGTTGAAGATTTTTAAAACTAAAATATAGTTTAATATTATCTTTTTAAAATTAAAACACAAACTGATTCTCAAGTATTTATCTTTTTTCGCATATTTAGCAATAATTTAATTGTCATAATTAATACTTAATGGAGCAACCTCATTTGCAATACAACCATTTGACTAGTTTAATATTAAAACAAAGGCGTTCTTACAGGAATCAAACTCGAGCTCCTTTTGTCCACGTTTGACAATTGACAGCTTCCACATCATCGCATTCGTATCAACCGCTAATCGTCCAACACGAATTTAATTGCGGCAACCGAATCTATTGGCACGTTGTGTGGATGGTATTATGATAATTGCTATTTTTTAAAATATTTTAAAATATTTTTTTAATTTTATAAAATTTATTTTTTATATCAGTATATTAAAATAATAATTTTAAAATTTAAAATTTTTTAAAAAATCCAACTACAATATCAAATATTATACTTGATGAGCATACCACAACGTGAAAAAGTAAAATTAAACATGACTGTTAATTTCAGAAATTTTAGGTTAGTTTAACTAGTCAATAAAATTATTTTTTAATAATTATAAATTTAAATATTTTTTAAAATTAAAAAAAATTTATATAATTATTAACTTTAAAATATATAAAGTTAATTAAAATATACACACGCTGATGTTAACAACTATTTTAAAAAAAAAACACATGTCACCATAGAGGTCACATAGAGGCCGCTGTCAATTTTTTAATGTTTAATTTTAGAAAAAGATGGGTTAGCCTAGCGGTAAAGGTCTTGATTGCTTGCTTGGGACAGCTGCTTATCGCAAGAGATAGTAATATGTTTGGAAATATAATTTTTTATTTTAAAATATATTAAAATAATATTTTTTTATTTTTTAAAAAATATTTTTGATATTAACATATTAAAATAATTTTAAAATACTAAAAAATTAAAATTAAAAAATTAAAAATTAAATTTTTTTATAAATACTTCTAAAATGTAAATTCAAATAGAATCAGTAGCTACAAGTCATCCGGTCAATGAACTTATGCAAAGTCTTGAGTCAAGCGTCAGGTGAATAGAGATATGAGTTTATTGATTTTTTATAGTGAAAAGTTGTTGTATTGGATGATTTAAAAAGAAATTGATATGTTTTAAATTAAAAAAAAATTAAAAAAAAAGCTGTTGAACAGTTTGTTCAAGTCAATTAAACCAAGTTTAATAATTTTAATTTTAACTATTATATACCTGGTGGTTAGTGTTGCTGATCCAAGGGTTTGCCAAGCCTGATATAGAAAACAGGTTAGCTTCATCCACCATCATGAATTTTCTTTTCTTTTTTTGTAATTATGAGTATTTGGATTAGTTTATATATAATTTGAATAATTCATCAAAACTCTAAAATTAACAACTAAGTAAATTTTTAATATCACTGTAATTTTTTACACTGTAGACTCTCATGAATTCTCAAATCTACGAGAGCACAGTGGCTGGAAAAGGACTCTTGACTCGAGAAATCACGTGAAAGGAAGCTTCGCCGTTTTTTTTTTATATATATATAAAAAGGAACACCTTTCCAGAACGCGCTTGGTAATTGGTAAACTGGAGAGGTGTGTAATTGAAGCAGGCAGCAGGGAGGCATATCTGGTAGAGGCTCAACCAAAGTCTTAATATCTCGGGGAGGATAGGTGGGATATGGTATGGGCACAGATTTGTCTGGTTCAGGGGGAGGTGGTCCTGGGCACTCTTTGATTCTTGGGAAAAGAAACCCGAAAGGATGACGGTTATCAGGGAGTTCCGAGCACGGAGGACATTGAAAAATACGCTGTCGGAAAACCTACTAAAATAGCTGAGCATTGGCGAGTGCGTTTTTATTGTCTGTATAAATAGTGAAATAATTATTTTTTTAATCTAAAACATATCGATTTTTTTAAAAATCATCCAAATCTACAACTTTTCACTAGAAAAAAATCAATAAACTCGGATCTTTATTCAAAGACCTTGCCACGAGTTCATTGACTGGGTGGCTTGTGACTATGGTTGAATAGGTATCAACCCTGAACTGAAGCATAGTAAAATCTCTGACGTTCAGACAAGAGAAGTTCCAACTTTGCCTTTATGGTGATATGTTTAATTTTTTTTATTGTACTGTATCTTAATTAATTTTATAAATTATAAAATTAATGATTATATAAATTTTTAATAATTTTAAAATTTATAAAATTTAAACTAATAATTTTTAAAAAACAAATTTATAACATGTTTAATTTTATTTCTTTTTTAGATTAATGTGGGTGTCCGGGCCAGCTTACGCGCACCATGACTAATCCCACGGGCCTTGAAGTTAACAACCATGTAAGCCTCCAGTGGTCATTATATGAGTAACCAAGTACTCGAATCTGAGACCAGAGAGGAAGCAAACTTCTTAGTCTCAAGTCTTTACCACTTAACCACCATCTAAATGGTTATTTAATTTTACTTCTTACTATGATGGAGTGGTTGCTAAGGATAGTACCTCAAATTGTTGGTGAAATGTTTTTTTAAAATTAATTTTTATTTTATTATTTTATTATTTTAATATTGTGATATCAAAAATAAATTTTAAAAAAATAAAAAAATATTTTAAAATAAAAAATACTTGCCATAATATCAACCACACGTTATAACGTGGCAATTGATTCGGTTGCCGCAATTAAATTCCTGTTGGACGATTGGCTGTTGATACGAACGCGATGATGTCGAAGCTGTCAAACATGGACACAAGTGGTCGAGTTTGATTCGTGTTTGTTTTAATATTAAACTAGTCAAGTGTTTGTTTTGCTTTAGGTTGCTCCATTAACTATTAATTATGACAATTAAATTATGGCTAAACATGCGAAAAAAGATAAATACTCGAGAATCAGTTTGCGCTTTAATTTTAAAAAGTTAATATTAAACTATATTTTAGTTTTAAAAATCTTCAACCTAATTAATTATTTTTAATATTTTATAAAATTAATTTTAAATTTTGAAAATTAAAGAAATAACTTCAAAATTTAGCATCATAATTTTAATGATCCAACATGGTTGAATAAATAGTATTATAAAATATTAAAAATAATATTTCAATTTTATAACTATCTTATCAATTTTAAATTTTGAACATAAAACTTAATATCATAATTTTAATTATTTAAAAAAACTGGTTTTAAATTAAAAAACAGTAGCCTAAATAGCCTTGTTAGATATTTTTGAGTCAAATCTATCAATATATTTTTTTCAATTTAAAAATCTTGTTAAATATTTTTTTAGTAGAATCTATTAATGTGTTTAGTGTATGGTGAAAAATAAGTTGTAAATTATTTTCTTGTATTTGGACATGTTTTATATTTGAATATATTTTTTAATAGTATTATCTAAATTAAAGTATTATATGCATGATACATCAAATTAATATATTTTATATTGTATATTAGTATATCCTAATATACTATTTCCTATACAAATATATTAGTAATTTTTGTCTATATCAATATTATATTTTAAAGTATTTTATTATTATTATTATTATTATTATTATTGTGCCACTTTAGTTTAAAATGTGGAAAGTGTTTTTGGATCCTGTATGTCGAAAAAATACTTTTTTCCATTTAAAACTTATGTTTTTTTTGTCTGCAAAATTGAATTTTGTTGAGTAGTTTTTCACTAAGCAGACAGATATAAAAAGGTCACGAAAATATTTTTTAAAAAAATATTTCTTATCAGACAAATAATTAAGTCCTTGATCAAACTTTTATATAGCTTAATTAAAAAAAATTATGCTTGAAATTATGATAAAAATAAAACAATAAAATATAAAACAATAAGAAATATATGGTTAACCCGTGTTAACAATATATTTTTTTTAATCTCTAGGTTAGGAAAATGAAAAACTAGAAAATAAAAAAAAAAAAGAAAATGGTTAGTTTAATCATTTACCAATGAATAAACTTATTGTTTTCTATAACAAAGAGTTTCGTTTAACTAGAAAAATTTGATTTATTATGAGTTTTATTTATAAATATGCTCAAGAAGAAAGATAGTGTTCCATTTTGATTTTATTTTATTTTCAATTTTTTAGGTGATTCTGGAGCATTTTGAGGTTATTAAGTTTATAATAATTTGTATGGTATTTTGGGGAATAAATAAATTAAAAAAATAAGTTTTTAGCAAAAACAAATCAATCTTCAAATTTTTAACCACGATAATGGTGGCTAGATTTTGAGTAAGAGCATTTATGATCAAAATCAAACATCTAAAAAGCTTATTACCAAAATAACTAAAAATAAATAACTATGGTACTACTATTTATATAAATAATGAAATAGTTAATTTTTTTATTTGGTTTGTTGTTCGAGTAGTTGCTTTAAAAATACATATGATCTCTTTTAATGTTGTCATGCAGTTTATCATTGTGAATTTAAAATCAACTTGCTGAGTTTTATTAGTAATGAGGTGGTATTTAAGACAGAACAATTATAAAATTTTTGTTAAATATGATATTGTGAACTCATTTTTCATAGTTAATTATTGCTACTTTTCATTTTAATTATTATAAATATCCCTTTTTAAATTATATTATCAAACCAGCTGATATAAATATCCTTTTTTAGATTATATTATTACACCAACTAATTTTATGGGACCGGTTGGACCAGTCACGTAAATGAACCATATATTATATCTTTCTTGTTTATTTAAAATTAGTAGTATTACCTAAAACACATTTTTTTAAAATTAAAAAACATTAACCTAGCTGGCACCGATCTAGTGTAACACTAAAAAGATGTGGTAACTTATGGATCTAACATAAGTCACATGAGATTGAAAGATATAAACCTTATTCTTTGGAGTGGACAATCCAGTGTTATTAAACCCGGCCCGGCGCGGCGGGTCAACCTGGGACCCGGCCGACCCGGTGCCTGGACCGGTTCAGGTTTAATAAAAGACCGGTTGTGGCAACAGCCCGGTCAAACCCGGCTGGTCAACCCATGACCCGGGCGACCCGGGCAAACCCAGACGAGACCTGGTTTTTTTTTTTTTTAAATGTAATATTTAAAACTCATTGGTATATATACTCTACGTTCCCAAGAAAAAAGTAATATTTTTTCAATGTGGGATAAAAAACTATTTTGTTTAAATACTTCAACTTAAAATAATAACATAATATATTTCCAATGCGGGATTTGAAATCCTTTCGTATATATACTCTATGTTCCCTTGAAAAAAATCATGTTTTTTCAATGTGGGATAAAAAATCTTTTGGTTTAAATATTTCAACTTAAAAAGATAACATATTATCTTTTCAATATGGGATTTGAAACCTTTTCGTATATATACTCTATACTCCTATGAAAAAATAATATTTTTTCAATGTGGGATTTGAAACCTATTAGTATATATACTCCATGTTTCCAAGAAAAAACTCATGTTTTTTCAACGTGGGATAAAAAATCTTTTGATTTAAATATTTCAACTTAAAAAGATAACATGGTATCTTTTCAATATAGAATTTGAAACTTTTTCGTATATATACTCTATACTCCTATGAAAAAATAATGTTTTTTCAATGTAGGATTTGAAACCCATTAGTATATATACTCCATGTTTCCAAGAAAAAACTCATGTTTTTTCAATGTGGGATAAAAAAATCTTTTGATTTAAATACTTCAACTTAAAAGGATAATATAATATCTTTTCAATATGAGATTTGAAACCCTTTCGTATATATAGTTTATGCTCCCATGAAAAAAATCATATTTTTTCAATGTGGGATTTGAAACCCTTTCGTATATATACTCTATGCTCCCATGAAAAAATTCATGTTTTTTTAATGTGGGATTTGAAACTTATTAGTATAAATACTATATATTCCGAAAAAAAAAATTATGCCTTTTCAAAGTAAGATAAATTTTTTTTTTTTTTTAAATTTCATTATTTACAATATGTATAATTTATATTTATATAGATTTTTTTATATGAAATATTAAAATTTTATTTTTTTTTAATTTTTCCGGGTCGACCTGGGTTGACCCCTAAAACCCGAAACCCGGCCCCTTAACCGGGTCAATCTCCGGGCCGGGTTTAATAACCATGGGACAATCCTCTAGATGAACTGACCATGCTGGGGCGCTTTATAGAGCCATGTTGAAGGAACTCGGCGAAATTACCCTTCGTGTGTCTTCGACTGATTGTTGGCATCGGATCTTGGGCCCTCTGGGTCACTGAGTGGCGTATCCCAGGCTGAGCCCATTTTACAAGTTCGGAAACAAATTGCTTGCAGACTGGGCATCAGGAATTCTCCTGTTGCCCGATTCATGGTATCAAACTATTCGTTTAATTTTATTTTTTTATATTTCTATTTGATTTTATATTTTAAAATATTTTTATTTACTTTAATTATTTTTTTAGATGTTTTTATATTATTTTGATAAATTGATATTAAAAATATATTTTTAATATATTTTCAAATAAAAAATATTTTGAAAGCAATCATTAACATTTAAAGATGCCTATTTCCGTTTTTTTCCGGCTAGTTTCTTGGAATGTGTATTATTCAACCAGTCTGTAATATTCTGGTTTTTAATTTCTCATGAATTGTTTATAATTATTTATGAGTGAATAAATTTGAATGTTTATTGAATAAGTTTTTTTTTTATTTTCAAACAAATTTAATGTATATTTTAACCATTGTAAGCATAAGTAAAAAATTAAGAGCATAAATTGAATTATCTGTCGATCTTTCATAATTAATTAATAGTTAGGATTTATATGTAACTCTAAAAAAAAAGATACTAGAAGATTTTCACCATTTTTAATTTAACATTTCTTTACATGCAACGTGAAGTAAAATAAAAATATGGATATGAATTAAAATTTTATAATTTTCTTAATAAATCTTGCCTTTTTTAATATTCATGGTGTTTGTCTAAAGTAATAAAAAATAACTTAATAACTAAAGATAACCTATAAAAAATAATATTTTTTTAACTATCAATTTAATAATATGATGAGTTTTGATGTTATTTAATTATTTTTAGATCTTAATATTTATGCTTTTTTATTAACTTGTTTTAAAATCCTTATATAGTTTTGACAGTCCAGGTAATTAATAATTAGTATAAATGCATGTAACTCTTAAAAATATCAATCGTAGCAAATTTTACTTCACATTATAATTGTCACTCCCTATAAAAAAAAAACACATATAAGATGATAGGACTCGACCGTCACACAGTTGAGAGGATCGTCACTAGAAACATCTCTGATCGTGGCATAATTAGACACGGCATTGAATTGATTCTTAATTCAAACAAACTTGATAATAAATCATTAATGCATTCAAATCACTTGTCGGAACATGACCAGAAAGCTATCTTTTACTATCAAGGGCCACATTGTAGTTTTTTTAAAAAAATTAAAAATCAAATTGTATTTTTACAAGACTGATAGACTAAATTAAAAATTTCAAAAATTAGTATCCAAACTGAAAATTCATCTCCTTTAATCACAGCAAATTTTTTTCACAATCTCCTAAGATAAATTAAACAAATCAAATCTTAAATCATTATCCCTATGAATTCACCCAAAATCAATTAATTCAACTATAAAACCATATCAATATCATCAATCAATCAAACTTAAAAACATACACTTCAAATCTTCATCAACCTCGACATATTCAAAAATCACACTTGCAGTAACAATCACGCATATCAAAATATAATTCAAGCACACCCCCGCCCCCTGAATTGCCAAGAATATTCAAGGTATTACGAAAATGAGCCTTTTTTATTTTAAAAAGTTCTTAACTACACGTGAGATGAATATAAAATAACAATACATATATGAATAACTTTTTTATAAATATTTTTTTTAATTAATATCACCTCTTTTGGTATTGTTTTACCCAAAACAAATTAATTAAGGTTCAATTTAATGATTTGAGAATTCTGATGCTATTTAATTAATTATTTTATTTTACTACTTTGTGTTTTTTATTGGCATAAAATACTATAGTTTTGTGATCCTTGTCCACTTACAGTGTCATTTATAAAAATTTAAGAGGCAAATTTCGAGTGTGTTTGGTATTACAGTAACTGTTGTGGCTGTGGTTTGAAAAAAGTTATTTTATAAAAAGTACTTTTAATTGAGATTGATTTGAAAAAATAAATATTTGGTTAAAACTGTGGTTGAAATTGAGGTTGAAGAAAAAATAATTTAATGTGTTTGGTTAAGAATGCTTTTAAAATTGAGGTTATAAAATACTTAAAAAATATATATATTAATATTGATGATTTTTAATTTAATATTATGGATTTAACTATTGTTATTATATACATCCGACAAGAACTATAATTTTTATAATTTTTTAGTGTATAATAAAATTAGATAAAATATTATCATTGATAAAATTCACCATAAACTAGTTTTTTTTTTAATAAAAACAGTTAAAAAAATTAATAATATATATATAATCCACGTAGTGAACAGTGTAAAAGAATTTCACTATTCACTATTTTTAAGTGAACAGTTCAATTCTCTTATACTGTTCACTTGAACAGTACACCACTGCATTATTCATGTAATTATACTGTTTAATGAATAGTGTAATTGCATGAATAATAAAAAAAACAAGTAATTTTTATTTTTTAAATTTTGTGTTTTCAACATAGAAAAGATATATAACTCAATGAATAGTATAATTTTATTTTTTCTAATCAAATAACTTAACTGCATTTTAAATAAAAATACAGCCGCAGCCGCAGAGCCAAACAACTCTTCCAAGGAAGTGAAAAACCATCACAAAAAATAAAATAAAAATGAAATGACCAACCACGAGCTAGAAAGGTAAAGGAAATGATTGGTCACATAAACAAGCCAGATACAAAAAGAAAACAGAAACATAGTAAAATGGTCCACGTGCCATTTTACTATTTGTTTGGTTGACTGACATTTCAGACAGTGGAACATGATCGACATCTTAGGAGAGTAATGTTTTAATAGCTATGTCATTTATGATATATTTTTTAATCGATTTTAGAATAAATGACAAAACTATAATTCTTTACTTGTCTTGAAAGGAAATACGGAGGGCATTATGATTTATTCTAAAAATAAATTGTTCATTAAATAACCAAGCTTAATATATTTAAATTCAAAATTCAATTAAATTCCATATAAAATATAAATCTTTATCAAGATAACCGGTAAAGATTATATATTGATACAAACACATATAATGTACATGTAAGAAAAAAAAAGAATAAATCATATTAGGAGTAAGATTGTATCATCCTTATCCATTATAAGAGATTCATAACATAATATAATTTTATATCTACATTCATTTTTGTCAATGTAATCTTATAAATAAGTAATATAACAATTTTTAACGATCATCAATCATATATACATCTACATATATATATAAAGTCTATTGATGATGTAAAACTTTTAGCTTTGATAATTTTATAAATTTATTGGTCTTGTTTTTGCACACGTGTTGTATATTATTTTTCTAACCCATGAATTTTAGGTATATATTTTATTAATCAATACACATAGCTTAATTTAAATGAATAGAGCATGGAAAAATAATTATCAAAAAAATAAAAAACCCATGATTGTTTTTTATGGTAAATCCCATATTTTAATATATTTTTTGCGAAGGAGAACGCACGTATTTGTTGTTTTATTTTTTATTTATTTTTTAAATCGGGGCTCACAGCCCAAATTAAACGCACGTATTTGTTGACGCGGAAAAAAAAAGGGCTTTCAAGGCCTCAGATTCTCCTCTTATTCGTATATATACAATATATATTATTCTTCCACTCTCTGTATTTTTCTATTATTTTATTTTCTTAAAAAAAAGCACGAAACTCTATTTTTCTGAAGTGGTATTTTTCATCTGGGGAATATGCTTGAAATTCCTTAGTCCTCCTTCTCCTCCCCCCCCCCCCCCCCCCCCCCCCAAACACTTAAAATCCCTAACCCCCCCCCCCCCCCCCCCCCCCCCCCTCCTCTTTTTTTCCAAGAAAAAATCAATCTTAACTTCGGAATTTTTCAGGCAACAAAATGGCTATTTCTGGTTCCTTGCAATTTCCCCATGATTTGGGGTTTTGCAAGAACCAGCCCTCGAACAACAATCATAATCAACCTTTCAAGGTGCTCTTTCCTTTCCTTTCCTTTCTTCTTACCTTTTTTTTTTGTTGTTGTTGTTTCATCTTCTTCTTTCTTCTTTCAGAGTGTATTATTAGGGAAGGGCAAGGTTCCTGTATCAAGCAACACCTCCCTCAAGGTAATTATTTCTTAATCTATTCTTTTTATTGACGATGTTGCTAATTTTAGGGGTTTTTTTTGGATATTGGATGGATTTTTTTTTTGCTGCTGTAGTTTCGGCTCCACGATTGTCGCCTACTGTTGCAAAGGCCAATCTATACTGTATCATTAAATAGAAGTAATGATAAGAAAGCTTTTAGATGCCGTTCTTTTTTGGTGCCACGCCAAGCCCTTGAACTTCCTGCTGTGAAGGCTGCTTCCGTGACGTTGACGAGGTAGTCTTCTTTCTTTCAGTGGCTTTTGCGTTGAGCTGATATCCTTGTTGATACTCTGTGTGTTATTATGCAGGTCCTTTAATGCTTTACAAACTAGTCCTCTCGTTTTTAAGTTAGCTCCAGCAGTTGGTATTATTGTATTTGCTGTATGGGGTCTGGGGCCTCTAATGCGTCAGAGCAGAAACTTGCTATTTCACGTATGTTACCCTGTTTAAGTTTATGGCATTGTTTTGAGGTTATTGTTGTTCTGCGATTTTAGTTTTGGTGTTTACGTAATTATCTTGCAGAAAAGTGACAATAGTTGGAAAAAGAGTGGAACTTATTATGTGATGGCCTCATATATTCAACCTTTGATGCTGTGGACTGGTGCGATACTTATTTGCAGGTTTAACTAACTACCATCACCTTGTTAAAGTTGCAAGAAAAGTTGTGGATGTTCAGTCTTAAATGCACAACCTATTTTCCAATTATTGAATGTTGTAATTGATCACAATATGGTTTCTTGCAGGGCACTGGATCCTGTTGTTTTGCCCACAGAAGCTAGCGAGGTTGTCAAGCAAAGGCTTTTGAATTTTGTAAGATCATTGTCAACGGTGCTCGCATTTGCTTATTGTTTATCAAGGTGACTATCATTCCCTTTTCTTTTCCTTGCTATTCTTTTTTATATTGTTGGATGAGATCATCACTTATGTTTGACCCAATAAACTGAAACCTTGGAGGTCTTCACTTTATGGAATTTTTCTCATTTTTCTTTTACCAGGGTGACCTTTTACTTTCCACAGTCACAATAATTCTTCCATTATTGTAATCTAATCTGCTTTATATGACTAATTTATCTTGTTCTTCAGAGCTTTGTGATTTTCAATGTGAAAATGTTTTGGCCCTTATTTGGGGCTAGTGTTTCCTAGCTAGATTGCTTATTGACAGTAGCACGAAAACTAAACATCAGCAAAAATTTCTTTGCAGCATGATTCAACAAGCTCAAAAGTTCTTCATGGTGTCCTCACAGCCTAGTGATGCAAGAAATGTATGTTTTGCATGCTAAAATATAGTTTGTTCTTTTTTCTTTTCGCTTTCATCTCTGAACTTTTATCATTATTGATCCTTTGAATGATCATCACTGGTTCATGGTTTTCCATGAGCAAATATCATTTTTTTTTCCTGATCTTTATGCATCTCAAGTCATATTTCTGTAGATCTTGTCCTCAATTTTGGATTGTTATTGGCTTTCATTTAACTGCATACCTTATGGAGTAGGTTAAGAAATATTATAGTCTGGTTACATTATTTGTGATATGATGTGGATTGCATTACCCTCAAGATGCGGGACAGCTTTAAGGGCTGTTCTGGATCTGACTTTCAGAGGCTGTTCAGGGCTGTGAACAGTTGCATGGACAGTAATTTTAGGGTTCAAGTTGATCTTTAGATGTTTAATAACTATAGAATTGATGGGACTAGGATGTGTGAGCTTTTGGGAATTCAATGGAGGCTTTTTGATGGTTGAAATCTAGAATTTTTGTGGAACTATTGGAGTCACACTAATAGGTTTTTTAGGAGTCACACCTAGTGATAGAAAACTCAAAGTTTCGCACCTAGGGTTATTAGGAGTCCCGCATAAGGGAGATTGAGTCTTACAATCAAAAGCAAAATGCTGGAATTTTATTAATAAACTTATTCTCGATTGAACATTGCATAACCTTTATATAGAGTTTATAGTACTCTTTAAGTCCAACGAGGACTAATTTTTCTATATAAGAAAATGCTAATAGTCTATTTAGAATAAAAAAAACCTGTAAGGAGAAAACTCAGAACTCGAAGTTTTGAAGTGTCATAGTAAAAACCACACCTTCCACACCTCATCTCATAGCTTGAAGCCACTCCCTTGACTTGATACCAGTACCCTATGCCATAAGTTTTACAGTGAGGAAAGCATGATGCTTTTCTCTATAATCAAATCACCAAACTTGTGGAAAAGGAAGTCAATGTGATTGACATGTACAATTCGCTCATCTCTGTCTTGAGCATTCTTGATGCTGTGCTCTTGTTCCTTCATGGTGTCTACTGTCTTTGGCATGTCAATCTCTGACACCTTCCTATTGGTGTCCCCTGATTTCTTTCCTACATAATGATTTTCAGTTTCTATTTGCCAAACCCTCTCATCAGACCTTCCTGCATTCCTTTATACTGTTTCTACCTTCTTTTCATGGCCCTCAGGTTGCTGGAATTGTTCTTCATGTTGTTGTTCAGGCTGAATAGTTGGTTTCACAGGTTTTGCTGCCTGTTGTGCGAACATTTTTGCTTCAAAAGTTGCTGACTTTTTATGCTAGGGCTTTCTTTCTCCGCATGCAGTTCCATCTTTATTGTTGGTTATACTGGCAGCTCCACTTGTTGGTTTAGCCTTTCAACTCTCAGATTGATTTTTGTGTAGGATTTATAACATTCACGGTTTGTTCTAAGTATTACCGTACATTCTCAAAAGTCAAAACACTAAGAGTAAAATAAATGTAATATCCAACCTTCAATCATTACTGTAGCCACAGTGTCCTTGGAGAGAAACTCTAGCAATCATAGCATTTTTATAATACCTAAAATTAGTGAATGCTAACTCTTCAAATATGATTGTAAAGTCCACACAGCCATACTGATTGAACACTTGACTTAGCTCCTCTCTATAATATGATACAACATGTGAGATTGTCTAATCAGCAAAAGCAAGCTCAACTCATTATTTGCCTCTAGTACTTCTCTCTTAATCTGAGTCGAAAGGATTTATGTATGTCCAATAAGTACAGGATACATATTCTCTCCTCCAAAACTTCTGTTGGGAAACAAAATAGCCTCTCTTGAATATAACCAAACCAAACTACAGGTTAACTTCAACAAGAAAACAACCAGTTTCAGCAATATAAACCTGGCAACAATGATGAAAAAAACAGATGTAGAACTTCAGCAAATTGAACAATGTCTACATAGCGATCAAGGGATTAGGATGCAGGAAAACTCCTTTCCACTCAATTCTAAAATTGCAGTCAGAGAATTGAATCGAATCGAAATATCGAGTTGTGCAGTGGGGTTTGAGGTTTTGCTTTGATACCAACTGATGTAGGACTGCTTTGGGGGCTGCTATGGATATGATTTTCTGAGACTGTTTAGGAACGTGAACAGTAATTTTAGGGTTTGTGTTGATCTTTAGATGGTTAGTAGCCATAGGATTGATGGGGATTAAAAGTGTGGACACCGTAGATAAGGGAGATTGAGTCACACAATCAAAAGCAAATTGTTGGATTTTATTCACAAACTAATTCTCTATTGAACATTGCATAACCTTTATATGGAGTTGCTAGTATCCCAAGTTCGACGAGGACTTATTTTCTTATATATATATATATATATATATATAATACTAATAGTCTCTTTAGAACATGAAAAACCTAATAAAGCTAATAACTCTCTATGACTACTAAATACTAATTAGAAAATAAAACCTAGATTAGACAATTATTCTGGATTTTCCAGCAAATATTGAAATTACAGATTCTTTTCTGCAAAGTGACAAATTTTGCTTCCTGTGTCTGCACCACCTGAGTGTTCACAGGTACATAATATCCTTCATACTGGCAAGTTGACATTCTTCAAAAGTGCTTAGCATTGTTGATTGCACAAAGTACAGCCATGCAAAAATTTTCAAGTTGTTTGTTCACACTGATCATATAACCTTCTGATCTTCTTTTCAATTGGATGTCAATTAGATCGGGCATCCATATAACAATTTCCCCACCTAGTTAATAAGCATTATTGGAGACGTATTCATCCTCAGTTTTCTTTTTCATTGTATCTTTATTTTCTTTCTGGCCAGACAACTTAACTGTTACATACTTGTATTTCTCAGCAAGTTCTTGTTTACAAGTAAAGATATGTTTGCATTTTGGACAGATGGGTTTCCAATTTGCCGGGAGAGCTGTATACTCTGCAGTGTGGGTAGCTGCTGTTTCACTATTCATGGAGTTGCTAGGTTTCTCTACCCAGAAGTGGCTCACTGCTGGAGGTCTTGGGACAGTATTGCTGACTCTTGCTGGTCGTGAGGTGCGATGAAGAGTTCGTCCTTTTTATTCATCCTTTCTTTGAATGTTTTTGGATTTCAAGTCAATTCATTTCTCTTTTTATAGCCTCTGGCAGCAACCTTGTTTTTTCTCCCCTCATTTTAACAAATTTATTTTTATTCATGCTGTAGCTAAATAGCATGCAGGTTCATTTTCTTCAAGGTCTGACTTTTATATTTATCATTGTTCCAGATATTCACAAATTTCCTCTCCAGTGCAATGATTCATGCAACTCGGCCTTTTGTTGTGAATGAGTGGATTCAAACAAAAATTGAAGGTTATGAAGTTTCTGGTACTGTTGAGGTTTGTACATGAGAACACATCTCTTTGAAGTTTGAAGAAGCTGCAAAAAGTAAAATGAAAAATAACATGTAAATTTGGGATATTGTGCTTCAAATCTGTAAATGGACCCCTGGGTAGCGCATTATTTCCAATGATATAAAAATATTAGTAAAGATCTTTCTTTTATAGCCAGACAACTGACAATCTAGTATTGCTTTGACATTGCTAATGATGGCAATGCCTTATGTGCTTCTCCCCTTTCCCATTCTCTGCAGCATGTGGGTTGGTGGTCACCAACAATTGTCAGAGGTGAAGATCGAGAAGCAGTTCATATTCCAAATCACAAGTTCACAGTAAACGTTGTTAGAAATCTCAGTCAAAAGACTCATTGGCGTATTAAAACCCACCTGGCCATTAGTCATTTGGATGCTCATAAGATTAATGTGAGGAGAACATCTTTTCATCCATAATGACTTTTTCCCTTTCAACCATTTAAATTCTATTCGACATTCCTCTGTAGCAACTTTGTCCAGTGCTTCTCTCTGTGCAGAATATTGTTGCTGATATGCGCAAAGTCCTGGCTAAGAATCCTCAAGTTGAGCAGCAGAGGTTGCATAGAAGAATATTTTTGGACAATATCAATCCTGAAAATCAGGCTCTCTTGGTTAGTGCTTTATCTTACAAAGGGATGCTTATAAAAATCCAACTCTCATCTCGCTTTAATTACAGTCCATTTTTCAAATTTAGGTATGGCCCCAAGTTATTGGCCATGTCATGAATCAAAATGTTAATTTTGCATGTTTAATTTGAATATCCTGTATCCCAAATCCTATTTACATGTGAAAAGAATTTAACTTTTTAAAAAGGTCAACCAATTAAGGACAAAGTTATTGCACTTTCATAAAAGATGCATTTGCCAAAGGAACTATCTTAAAGGGGCATGTAGTGGCGGCCATGTAATTTTGCTAGTTTAAGGAATTTTGCGTTGAGAGCAGTAAAAGTGTCCAGTTAATCATTTTTTTATTTTCTGTATTCAGATTTATAGGTAATTGATATATCTCTGCTTATGTTGCTGATATTTTACTGTCTGTGCAGTATTTTTTGGAGTTATTCATTTCCAAAAAAATTATGAATGCAGTTGATCTGTTAAGTTATCAAAACATGCAGAGATTTGAGGCATTTAATGACTATGAAATGCCTGGTGTCATTTTTCCTCCCTGCAGTATCTGTGCTAGGAAAATGCATGTGCATCCAAAAAGCAGCCTAAAGCCCAATTTTAATGCCTGGTTCATCCAGATTGGTAATTTTGAGGAAAAAGTTAAAAGAATAAGTCATTGCTTTGAGCATAATGGAAGTTGACACAATTCCTTGAATTTTTTTCATCCTCAATATTTGACTATAAATCTTTGAGGTAAAGATGCTGGGGAAGTAATTATGTTTCGTGGAGTTAAATTTAGGAATGTAAATGAGAGGCCATTTTCTTGCCTTGACAGTTCTTGGGCTGCTTGTATGCGTTGATTATTGAGGCCATTTGTTTCTTTTTCATTTTTCTAAATACAGAATGATAGCATTTAATTAGCAGTGATAAAAAAAGTTATAAAGACTGTTGGTTCATGCTTTTTTTCATTTGCACTGGAAAAATGATGAGAAATTTACAGTTGTACTTGGGAAACAAGAGCTTAGGCTCAAATTGGGGGGGGGGGGTGAAATGCACCATATGCACTCAATAATTGCCAGTATTATGAATGCTTTAATTGAACAACTGAATGATTAATGCAGGTTTTGTATATGCCTATTTATGTCTGATCTTTGTGTTGTATTTTACAGATCTTAGTGTCCTGTTTTGTGAAGACCTCACATCATGAAGAATACCTTTGTGTGAAGGTAAAGTTTATTGCCCACAGTAAACTTCGCTATGTAGATATGTTATGAAATAATAATGGTACTGATGTTGTGCATTTTGTATGTTTTTGTATATGAAGAGGTAGAAAACCACCTTCCACCAAAAAAAAAAAAAAAGCTCTCCCAGACTGCTTTATGCTTTCTGTCACAAATCCTTTTCCAGACTTTCTGAATAAAGCCTTTCAAGATCTTTTTGGCCTATGATACTGTGGAAAACCATTCATATCATGCTTGCTTTCTGTTGATGCACTATTGGTTGGGTATTTTCAGTCATCCAACCTGAGCCTGTTGGTGTCTTGTTTGTGTGCTTGGCGCAACATGAACCCAACAGCAAGATGAGAGACTCATGTTGCCACACAATAATCCATTCTCTCCACCCTTTTAACAACAGCATATGAGGAAAATGCATGCTAACTTCTTCTCATGAAATTTGTCATGATTCCTTGTTTTATTTCAATTTTTAATCTTCCATAGAAATATAGCTACACGGACTTGTAAATTATGCTTGATATGATAACCTTGTGCAGGCTGATGTGCATGCAGGTGTTAGCATAAATATGTGAATTATCCAGATATTTAGAATTCATCATGTCCAACAATAGAACTTAGATTTTGTAATTGTATTTGAGAAAGCTCGTATATGGAACTTCAAAGATTTATTCGGAAGCTCCCTAAATAAGGACACTTCTGTTAAAAAATTATCTAGTCATCATTCTACTGAACTTCCCATATTAAAAGCATGGCTATAAGATGCCAATTAACTGTAGCTCAATCAGCATCTTTTGACTCCTTTTGCTGCTTTTTGATTGACTTTCCTCAACTTTGTTAAAGAATAGAAAACAAGGCAGGAAAAAAAAAAAAAAAACGAAGCTGACTGTCCTCTACAAAGTTTGGGTTCAAGTCTCCCCATAATCAATAAAAGCTTCATTTCATTCATTCTCATGGCCTGGAAGGAGCTCCATCATTTTTAATCAAATACAGATCTGCACCTCTGGTTTTTTTTTGGGTAGATAATTCATGTCTTATCTGAATTTGGCATATGGAAACAAGGCTTATCTTAAATGCAATGTTCACTGAAACAGGAAGCTGTACTTTTGGATTTACTAAGGGTTATCAGCCATCATAGGGCCCGGCTCGCTACACCAATCCGTACAATACAGAAAATATACAGTGACACCAGTGACACCGATATGGAAAATGTTCCTTTCACAGATTCCATCTATAACCATGGAGGAGTGGCATCAAAACGTCCTTTACTATTGATTGAGCCTTCTTATAGAATCAATGGAGAAGATAAAGCAAAATCACAAGCTCGTTCTGGTCGCGTAACTGGAGAGAAAGACAGTAAGACCACATCAAGGCTTACAAGTGACACCAAAGCAGGAACAAACACAAAGTCTGACACGAGGGCAAAAGAAACACCAAAATCTGACTCAAAGGGAGATGCTAATAGTGGTGAAACACCAAATTCAGATGCCAAGGTGCACACAAAGTCTACAACAGTATCCGCATCTCATTCCAGGGTCGATGACAAAATGACAGTGAAATCCCCACCAACTTCTGCCCTTAAGACAAATTCAAATGCTACAGAAGCATCAGGTTTGGGATCCAAAGCAGCGGGATTAGTTTCTTACAATTTGAATAAAAATAAAGATGCTAATAGTGGTGAAACACCAAATTCAGATGCCAAGGTGCACACAAAGTCTACAACAGTATCCGCATCTCATTCCAGGGTCGATGACAAAATGACAGTGAAATCCCCACCAACTTCTGCCCTGAAGACAAATTCAAATGCTACAGAAGCATCAGGTTTGGGATCCAAAGCAGCGGGATTAGTTTCTGACAATTTGAATAAAAATAAAACAACATCAGATGCCAAATCTAAGACTACAAGTCCTGCAAATGTAAGCCAGAATAGCAAGGTAACTGCAGTTAACTCACAGGAAGCTGGTACTGAAAAAGGATTGAAGGAATCTTCCCAGTCAAATCAGGGGAAAAGGTCAGTTTCTCAGCCATCATCATCTAGATCTGCATTGGAGGAAAATATAGTTCTTGGTGTTGCTTTGGAGGGTTCAAAGAGAACACTTCCTATCGATGAAGACATAGCTTCTCATCCAACTCCACCAGAGGAAAAGGAGATGGCTGCTGCATCCCAAAATGGAACCGGATCTCCAACCACTGTGAAGGATAGGAGAGATGGTCCACCCCCAACTCCAACATCCACCCCAACTCCAACATCAGGGGATCAGTAAGATCGTATTTGTTGATCTTTGCAGATGTCCTAACTTTTGCTCCTTCGAACTGCACAATTTGGCCAAGAAACCCATTATCAAATCGTGGCTTCTGTGAAAGCTCTTGGGGGCATCGTACATGTGCTTTAACATTCTTCGTAGTAAGTGCAGTCCGATTATACTGCCTGGTTCACTTCACAACAAAAGTAGGTGATGTAGATTTGTATATTTTCATAGCTTTGATTGGTTGTCAAATTTGATCCATTTCGACTCCAAATCATTTGAGGCTGTCCTGTTACATTTATTGCTATATCAGTCAATTGGTACTCAGAGTCGGTACTTCACGCGTGCCTGTCTTGTTTTGACGCGGTACAAAGAAATAAGAAGAATTAAAAAGAAGCTAAGAAGTGGAAGAGAGGAATAGGGGGCTGGAGAGATGAAAGATTTGTAAATATTTTAATTGATCATAATTTTTTAAAATATTTGAAAAAATAAAATATAAATTAAAACTCAATTTCTCAATATGGGCATAAACAATATTTTAGTTTCGATATTGTTTCCTTTAAATTCATCAAGATTGACTGAAATACAGTACCACGCCCGCTGTATTCAATTGGGACTAACATTATTGTTTTAGTTGTTATGTGATAGCTGCTGTACCACGATGTGCAGGCTTGTTAGCGACCAGCAAGAGTGGTCTACAGCATGAAATCTGAATCCAGCCATGAAGAAAGAAATCCGAACCAGGACATGGTCTCTGCAAATGTAATAATATTTCACTAAAGACTTGAGTTTATTCGAATGGATGCGGAGTACAGCTGTTAACAATTGAATGATGGATAGAAACACTTCTGGTCCCGATATGCCTATCCAGAAACCAGCACCAACCGAGAATCTGACAAAAACATAGTTCTCTGAATCCACTTCCATTTTAATAAAATCCATTTCCACTCACGAATATGCTACACGAGTACTAAAATTCATTGGAGAAAAAAGAAATTCATGTTTATTTATGGTGTCAATACTACGGGGCACAAGCCACAAACAATAGTTGCGGTGATAAATCAATCGAACACACATGGTTTGATATCCTTCACATAAATCACATCAAGCATAGCACATGCAATCAGGAGCAGGATAAGTATAAATAGATTGCTTTGGTTTTCTTAGCCTGATCTGCCCTTGTCTGTTTTCATGCCCTTCAACGACCGCTTGCTGGAAGTCTGTCCAACTAATGGTTTTGTTAAGGAACAGCTGGCCTAACAAAGCCATATTTGGCCTTATGGTCTTCAAGTTTTTGTAAGTCCGATGTCCAACCTGTTGGCATCACAAAATTTTTCATTATGTAAACTTTCGCAGAAGAAGTTTACTGGCATGCGATCAGGCTGCAATTGATTAATACAATAAAGCACCCCTTCCAATTTTTATCTTTTTTTCATAAAAATGTAATCAGTCAGTAGCGGGCTAGGATAGGTAGGATTTACAACGGAGAAATAAATCTATTCTCCCATATCTATTTATTAGTTCAACTCATGTCTGTTATCATATTGTAAACAAGGAAGATGAAAGACATCTAAACAAAACTAAACTCCTCCTAACTACCAATATCTTTTGATAGCTTAACTGTTACCTCAAAGGTGTTCAAAGTGTTTTGAGTTATTCTCATATCTAAATGAATGTGAAACCCGAGTTTCTCTTGTTTTAGCTCTTAGCAGTGGGTGCAGAGCAAAAATACTAGTCCTAACCCAGGGCATCAAATAGAGTTCAACCAAATAGGATTTGGTTAGGCAACATTACTCATTGAATACTGCTAGCACCCAGACACACTAACACCTTTATAATTACTTCCACTAACTGACATGCCAGTTTGTGATAAATGCTAGATTACTTCATTTATTTCAATAATGGCAAGCATCACAATAAACATTAAGAAAAAAAAATCTTGGATTATAGATGCCGTGTCCATAGTATTACTCCTCATTTTGGTTCAAGATTAAACTAGAGCAGTGAGGTGCAGAGCACAAAACATTAGCTCAACTCAATGTTTAGAAGAGTAGCCATGCTGTAGGGTGCGCTGTAAAATTAACATGCATAAACCAGCTAGGAAGACTCACCAGAGCATTGTGCATATTTCCTGGAGAAGCAGAGACGAAGATGTCACTGTGCAAGCCAACATAGTAGTCAACTGCAGCTAACAGAGAAGCCTTTCCTTTGATCTGTGATCGTTCCTCTGAAGAGGCAAGACTTTTTTTGTCTTCCATTAGTGGAAACAATTTTCGTAAAGTCGAAATCCTAGCTTCTCCACCATAAACCTGAGAAAACAGGGCCATTCACAGAATCATAAATATCCTTTTCACTGTCTATATAGGAGTGCTATCAAATCCAAACTAGTAAATCTAAAAGACCTTATGGGAAGCTAGATATAGACGAGTGCTATTGTCAAAGCCCAAAGCTGCTAGCAGCAACCCGATCTCTTCTGGAGTCAATGGACAGCGCCCCTGACTCCTCAACTCTTCATCAGTGAATTGGGAGTTAAGGACTCTTCCCTGCCAAATCACTTGTCGGTACTTGGCCAGAGCCAACTTTTCAGCTTTTCCCCCACCAAAATCACAGGCTGAATGAGCAGCCATATCCTGCCAAGTAACAAGGTTAGCCAGGGGTACATAAACAAGGGATGCGTGTGCCCAAACAAAAAACATTCTAAATTGATATTGCTAAAACGTGATGGGTCAATAACATTTAGAGAGTTACAAAAGCACAAAATTAACTTCAGTTGGTTTATATCAGAATTCGGTCATACCTTGTCAAAACGAAGATGTATCACAACAAACTTCCCTGCACTATCTTTATCAATCACATCAGTGGATTCCTGTAGGTAGCTGGCACCAGGTGCTCCATTCTTGTAAGGATGTCTGAGGCGACTGACAAGAGCATCTCCAAGTGCTCGAATATGTGGAACAAAAACTAATGCTTGAAAATTGACTTTACAACGTAGACGTTGGATGTCCATAGGCAAGTTATCAAAGGACAGGCGGTGAGAGAATGGGGAAACCGCAGCAATCCCGTAACTGGAATAGACATGACAGATCACTGATTATAGTTTTGTAAAGTCAAAGAAAGAAGAATTTGTAGAATTGTGCTACTCAAGAAAAGGCATAGTTCGAGTCACTGTTGCAAAAATTCACCCAATAAAATTATTGGGAACACATGTATGTGGACTGGATGAAGGAAGTTTCAGCTACCAAGATACATGTAGGTGCACATGTTTCACCACTAAAAATGAATGTTTTATACTCTAAACTCCATTTTAATTTGAAGAAGCCATTGCTTGGTGCAGATGATAACAGTTATGGTTTACAACTGCAATGAAGTGTGTTTAAGTCTAGGGAGCAGCACTTCCATGCAAAAATGCTGAAGTAGGTGTGGCTCCAATTCTCCTCATGTTCTCAGGTCAGTAAGAACATGTATATAGGGAGCTGGCTTGCTTCTTAAAAAGTGTGAGAGATATTAGACTGATAGTAGCATGTTGAGACCAGAAATCCTGGATTAAAAATGTAAAGAACAACTTAAATGTACACTTAAAGAAAAAGGTGCAGGTATACCAACCTCTGCAGCACAGGCAAGACATTCTCTAGATACCAGTTAGCTGAAGCATGGACAGGTGCCATCTTAATTCGGGTAGCTCGAATAGCTATGGCATAATACTCCCTCGTGCTCCAGGAGAATTCATCAGGTAGTTCTTTAACTATAGAAATGTCATCCTTTAAGACATTAATAAAGTGATCCACATCAAATATATCCATGAAAGAGCTGCATAGAAAAGTATGCAACTTCAGAATAATGCCTTGTTGATCCGTGGTATAAAGAATCTCATACAAGCAAGTGTAAAACAATACCTTGAATCTTGCCAAACAGGATTGACTTCAAAATGTGGGATGACAAGTGTCGCATTGAGTATTTTAGCAACAGCAACCGCATCACATATCTATTGAAAGTAGATTCATATTATGACTAACTGTAAAAGCAGAAGCAAGAAAGCAAAACTAAATGGAGAAGAAAGAAGCGCCTACCCCCATTCTTTGCTGGTTCAACCCTCCATCAAGAAAAACTTGAAGATATCCCTCAGATTTCTCAGGTAAAGCTGCTCAAAATAATGGACAAGTCAGCCAATCACAATACAAACACGGAACACAAATCCCATGGGAGGAATTAATAGAATTACACAAATAAAACTCAAAGGGCTCTATGGATCATCGATACTCACAAGGGGGGGAGTTTGTGGACTCAACACAAGGTCTCCATCCTTGATCATCCAAAGGAGTCCAGAGATCAGACTGCTTTTCATTTGACTACATAACGGACATGTATGTGCATATATTTAGTAAAGTTAAAGACCCCTATATAACACTTATAACCAAGAAGAAAAAATGGCAGTTAACTGTTTGTTACTTACAGTTGGAAGCTGCAAGGCACTCTTCAGCAGAGGTAGGTGCCTAGGTTTAGGAGCATTCCATTCCTGCAGTGAAGAGAATCAAAGGTAATAACCAAACTTGAATACGAATACGTGTTAATCACGGTCAATAAAACAAGAAAAGATACCCACCGACAGGACAGAAGGAGAGGCATGAGCGAATGGAGAATAGAAAGCAGGAAAAATCAACAGCAAGAGGGCAGCAAGAACTCCCTTTGGTTGCAGCAGAAGCTTCATCGTCCCTATCTCCCACCTCAAGCTTCACCTCTCAGATCTCAAAACTGGGTTGTCTTTGCTTTTTGCTTATGTTGGCGCTATCCCTCGTTGTTGATATGGAATGATCAAAACACTTAATGGTGGAGAGCGGAGGAAGCGCCCATTATCACAAGTAGAAGTAAGGAGTGCTACTTTGAGGTCTGTGCAAGGAATAAAGAAAGGAAAAGGCACAACAATGAGAGTTAAGGCATCTCTCTCTCTCTCTCTCTCTCACATGGATATTAGACACCTATACAACTACAAAGCTAGCTGTGGCTTGATTACAGACAAATGTCCTTCTCATGGGCTCCACGCATATGAAAGGATGAATCACTTGTGTTCATTCACTGTTTCTTACAGCACTTTAATGGTCAATGAGATTTTATGATTTGAGTTCTAACTTTGTAGTTAACACTCTAATTTAATTTAAGTTGATGTTAAGATGTGTATCCATCGTGTTTTTGCAGAAATTTATTTTTTTAGTTCTTCATGAAATTTTTATATGTTTTTAAATTGATTTAATATTTTCATTTTCAAAATAATTTTTAAAAAATAAATATTATTTTAATATATTCAAATAAAAAATATCTTAAAAAACAATATCTATTATAATCTTAAATATGCTCATATAGGGTATTTAATATTACAATTGGACTGTATTTTTAAAGAAAAATTAATTTTTTTTATTTTTTATTGTTTTAATATACTGGTGTCAAAATTAAATTTTAAAAAATAAAAAAAAATATTATTTTAATATATTTAAAAAAAAAATATTTAAAAAATAATATTTCCCTTACTCCCAAATAAACACTCGTTAATCCATTTTACCAACCCCGTTTTAAATTATAATTACAATAAAAGGCATTATTTTTGTATGTTTTATATTATAAATAATCATTTAAGATATGAGTGACCGTGTAAACAAACAAGTATTAAATATAATAAAATAAAAGGCTCTTATTTTATTTTTCACAGGTTATCAGATTAAACCTGATTTATTTTTTTATCTTAAAAACGAGTTATACATTACATGTATACACGCTTTTGGAATAACCAAAGTTTTATATTACCTGCGGAAATCAAATTATGTTTTTCATTTTGTCCTCTTAATTATTATTAATTATCCAATTCTTTTACTCTAAAGATTGGCTTTTGAGGTTGCTTACTGGTATTGGAAAGTGATCAGATTGGACCGTTGGGATTACTATGGATTAGTATATTCATAATTACTATACTCAAAAAAAAAATATATATATATATTTCAATTTGCTTTCTTGTGAAAGCGAGCACCGACACCCTACTTGGATGGTTGCGTGGTGGATGGTAGTGAAGGCAACTGGTGAGGTCATTCATTGATCTGGGCCCCATATATTTAGGATGCCTTAGCACCTCGCAGCTGGCTCCATCATGACATCTGTGATTTAAAGACCCACCCAGATCCAGATGGGTCAAGTTGGTGATCTTGGACCAAAAATAAAATAGGATCTTTTCTCGAAAAACCAAAAAAAAAAAAAAACCGAAGAAGAAGAATGGATCCTGAATTAGCCCATCTAGTTTTTCAAAATGGAATTTATTTTTTTTTAGTTTTAAAAATAATTAATTAATTCCTCGTCTATTTCATATCCTTTTTCAAAAAAAAAAAAGATTGTTTGAGAAAAGGAAAAGGTAAGAAATAGATGTAAGATGTTTGATAAATTAATTAACGCTAGTTAATTGATTTTTAAAATAAAAAAGATTATTTAATTCTTTTTCCATAACAAAAAGGACTAATTCTTTTTGTTATGGGTGAATCTACCACCAAGCTAATGTGGTCTTCTTTTTAAGATTTTCCAATTTTTTTATTATTAATACAGTAGCCACTTTATATATATATATCACCGACAAACTATATTATATAGATTTTTCCACAACAAATTAACCTATTTACTATTCCAATGCTATGTACCATTATTTAGTCGGTGCATTTTACTAATTGCCATGAACAATATCAAATATGATATTTAAATAAAATCCTCAACCCAAATATTAAAATAATTCCAAAATCAATCCCTCTTAAGAATTTTGTAATTTAATTTACATGCTTATAATTTATATCAATTAATTAAGATTTTCATATCACTTATTATTTTCTACATTTAAAGGTCCTTTCCTCGTCCATGGCCATGGTGGCCTGACTTCTTCACACCTCTTCATCAAATTTTCAGTATCAACGAGTATGCCATGGCAAAATAGCTATGGCAATGCAAGGGCGACAAGCTATGTCAACATTTAATAATTATAAACCTTACTGCCTTTCGTGTTTTAATTCTTCAATTACTGATTCATCGCCAGACCCTTGTCCCCGTGATTCATTTAGGCTATGATTGTTGCGAGGAATGGATGGATGAGATAAAATTAAGGTGTAGAAATGTGATTATAATTGCCTTTTAAAATGATTTATGGTCATAAATATATTAAAATAATATTTTTTTTTATTTTTAAAAATTAACCCATTAAAACAATTTAAAATCATATAAAAAAATTAAATTAAATTTCAACGGACCTCCATTTGAGCTGCAAAGTATAAGGACATAAAAGTTACTGTGTAACTAATCAGTTTAGACGATATGGAGAATAATGAGTCAATCCATCCAATTAAGAGCAATGAGAGCACCAAAAAAGGTGATGATGGAAGGGAGGAATTTGAAGATGCAGGTGTGGAAGGATCAGAATAAAATGAATTGCCACCGCACCCCCTCCATCCTCCCACCATCTCTTTAACCCCGTTCACAGCTGACCATCCTGAAACACTGGCGAGGGAAATTTGCAGCAAGAGTTTTGGGAAAGTAGAGAGCAGTTTTCTTATAATTCTAAATAACCTTCCCATGTAATTTTTGCCAGAGACAAACATTCTAGAGAAAGAAAGGGAAAATAAGGACAAAAAAACAAAGTTCCCAATAGAATTCCAAACTGAACTGACATAGTACTGGTAAATCACAGGCATAATGTTGGACCATTTTGCAGCCATGCTACAATTTCTACTCCCTTTTTGATTTAGAGAGAGCTTTCTTTCTCTGCGCAAGCATATAGCTGTACATGTGAAGACTGCCTGCAACAAACCATGGCGTCCAGTAAGTTAATTGTCAACAATGGTAAAATGACAAGCCAAAGCCAATACTTAGGGGAAAATCTGCTATGCTAGGTCCTTGCCTGGGATGTAAATTCCAAGCACAAGAATTGCAGCGTAGAAGTTGTCAAAAGAAAAGTTCCATTTGTTGGGCATCCTTAAACAATACTTTTCAGATCCCTGCAAAAACATCTCACGTGAAGCGAGTCATATTTCAGATAAATACTTCTGTTAACAATCTCTACTGTTTATGAAAAACTATTAATGACAGGGGGTTCCATATGTAAGATACGAAACACACAGAACTTAACATGGCAAATTCACAATATAACAACAACCACTTGTAAATTTTCATGTGCCACGCCTTGTTTCTTTCTTTTGTTTCCTCTCATATCCATGAAAAAATTAGATAAAGGTGTGCAATTCTGCACCCTCAGAAACTACAACATCAGTTGAAAAGAGATTGTGGCAAGATTAGTAATAAACAATCATATGGTTGCTACCAAACTATAAAATATGATCTATCGTTGATTAAGTGGTTTGCCATGCCTCCCACCACGTCAATTACCTTCCATCAAACTTTCAATATACTTCTAAGCAACAAGACAATCCTAAACTTAATACATCTTCTACAAACCTAAACAAGACATTTTTGTGAACATGACTGGTGAATATTCCCAACACATATACGGATCTATAACAAGTTGCATAAGATCATTGAATAACAAAGGGTACCTTAATGTATGGCAAGGTGAAATATACTAGACCAACCTCGCTGCTGATACCAGTTGGATATAACAGCAAAAAGGTGCTGTACCTGAACAGCAGAGTTGGATATCAATGAAATAACCATGTATAAACCACGTCCAACTGATGAGTACAGATCCAAGTTATTATACCTGAGCCACGTGAGCCATGACGGTGCAAAACCAAGTACCTCCTTCACGCCAAAGAAAGAATACCGAATAATCTGCACAGTCAAGAATGAAATTTGAATTTCTTTTCCATACCAGTCACTAAGAGAATACAAAACATCAGGCAAAAAGTATCTTGCAATTATAGCAGAGGCCATGAAAAAGGTTGGAATTGGTCATGTACAAGAAAATTGCGTTGAAGCAAAAGATCTTAATATCTTGTTTTTCCTGCCTAAATATTCTTAGCAATGATTTATGTATTTTAAATAGGGCTTCTGTTAGCATCTTGGGTTTTCCTTTTCTGCATTCAAGTCAAGTTTCAAGCAATATGTTAACCATTTGATGGACGAAAACATATACAAAGAGAACCAATCTCTGAAAACCCAATGCTTTTAACAGTATCCATACCCTATCTTGAACATCTAACTAGGCTGCTACATAGAGGAACCAAAGCTATTACTGGATCGGGAAACCTAAATTCAATAGGAGAGGGAATTCTACTCATAACAAAAACGATATAAAACATGAAATAAATGGTTGGCTTCTGCTAAATAGGAAGCCCCTAATTAAGATTACTGAAACCTTTATTCTACATCGATTTGGAGATCGGATGTTGCAAAATTAAGACCTAGAGAGGGAACTAATACATGGTGAGAACAAACAAAATGAGCAGTGAGAACAAAAAGAAAAGTAACATATATCAAGTGATCAGTTTCTCCACTAGATCACTGTAATTTTCTCATATACATGGTGCTCATCCTATTCACGACCAACTGCCACAGATTCGTTATGATCTACATTTCTAATTGCGTAATTTTTAAATCAAACAATCAAAATCATAGAACTGATGACATAAGTCACTTTGGACATGGTACTTGCCTCTGTGATTGACCAGCTAATGACCAAAGAAGTAACAAGAAAGTGGGACCGAATCTGCAAATTACTCGAAACATAAGCATTTTCAGTTCAAAATTCTTCCCAATTACATCAATATTGGTAGTTTAAAAGGAAGAATAATTCCAACCTCAGGGAAACTATACAAGATGACCCATGTTAGATACAGTCTTGAACCAATCTGGGGCAGTGTTGCTGTTATTGGAGACCTCACCAACCCTTCATCAGTGCACAAAACCAAACAAATTTTGAAAACACCGAGAAAATAATAATAACAAACAGAAAGGAAAGAAATTTGAGAAGGAGAAAATGTATCCACCTACTAGACCATGAAGAATCTACGCTCCAGAAAGAAATTGAAGCCAGCCCAGAAAAGAAAGGGTGCAAATTTAGACACTTCAATAAAGGGGGAAAAAAACGAAGTGAAGTGAAGTTGCATGCAGTTTCAGTGATGGAATACCTCCAAAACAGCAGCGGTTTGAGCGAGCTGAAGAGGCTTCTCGACAGCATTGTAGACATGTTCATGGCCCGAATCTTTTAACGTTTTCACAGCAAGAAACAACACCTGAGACCTGAAACAAGAACATCATAGTTCCTTTTACTGTCTACTTCATTAATAAGATCTAAGGGAAGTGGCAAAATATGAAACTTGCCAGCCTAGGAAGACTGCCCAGTTATAGACCGTCAGGTATAGGCGCCTGAGGAGTGACAAAATCCTCGCCATTAATGACAAACAAGGCTAGACAGGGATTTGGAGCTGTAACTACGAAGAGGGCAGATCAGATCAAGGGATAAGAAACAAATATAACAGAGGCTGGCTACTGAAATTGAAGAGATGCAGGTGGGTTTGTTGAGCTGCTCAACTAATTTCCAGATTTTAAATGCATCGCCAAAGCTTTTGGTCAGTTCATAATAATCAATGTTATTATAGCTACTTTTGTATTGCGTTTCTTGGATTCAATAAAAATTGATTTTATCTAGTTAATTTTTTTATATATATTAATATTATTTTAATATGTTAATATTAAAAATAATTTTTTAAAAAATATAAAATATTATTTTAATTTATTTAAAAAAACACTTTAAAAAATAAATATGTAAACTCTCAAAATATTAAACATGCCTCCATGGTATTTGATAAAGATAGGTTCACTAGGTTAATAGAATTTGTTTTTTTGAATATTTTTTATTTAAAAATATATTAAAATAATATTTTTTATTTTTTTATTAATATATTAAAATAATATAAAAACATAAAAAAATTAAATTTTATAAGGAGTCAAAGCAACCATGAATCCAAATAAAATCTAACTCAACTTAACCATCTAGGTGGTGGCCAAGCGGTAAATACTTGGGATCAAGGGATTTGCTTCCTCTGTCGTTTCAGGTTCGAGCCCTTGGTTGCTTATATGATGGCCACTGGAGGTTTACATGATCGTTAACTTCGGGGCCCGTGGGATTAGTCGTGATGCGCGTAAGCTGGCCCGAACACCCATATTAATCTAAAAAAAAAAAAATTTAACTCAACTCGAAATCAGGATAAAATTTTAATAAATTACTAGATTAACTCCTGACTCAAATTAATATAATTAAAATTTGATTTAATTTTAAAAAATAAAATTATTTTATTTTATTTTAAAAAAATATTAAAAAAATATTATTTAATTTTTTTACCCAGCTGGGTCTTGGACTGGATTATGGCCGGAAGTGTCTAATAACTTGGCTAGTGACAGTGCAAGGAATATTATTGACTTTGTTTAGTGTATTAATTATGTGCTCTGTGTTTTCTCGCATGCTTGTTCAAAAGTCAAGGGACCCCTAACATGGTGGTTTATCTGAACTTAAAGCCATGACTTCGATGCTGCCACGAATTTAATGCACAATTGGAATGATTATTTAATTTTAGCTCACATTTTCATTTGCAATTTAATGTCTGTTTAGAAATGTAATTAGGATTGTTTTTTATAATGTTTTTTATGTTGAAATATATTAAAATAATATTTTTTATTTTAAAAAAATTATTTTTAAAATCATCATGTTAAAAAAAATTAAAAATATAAACAAATAATTTTTAACAAAAAAATAATTTTTTTTAAAAACTGTTCTATAAAATCTGGAGTTAACAGAACCGTTGTGGGTGTGTTTCAGGCTCGAAAATCCCAGAAGCCCACAACACTCATTCCCTCGTATGGGCCTTGGAAAACCTTATAAGCCCACAACACTCATTCCCTCGTACGGGCCATGCAAAACCTCAAAAGCCCACAACACTCATTCCCTCATACGGGCCTCGGAAAACCTCATAAGCCCACAACACTCATTCCTTCGTACGGGCCTTGCAAAACCTCAAAAGCCCACAACACTCATTCCTTCGTACGGGCCTTACCACTGTGGATTTGTTTGATTCGCGATCGTAAAACAACATGGCAAGTTGGGAATCACGAATTAAAAGGTCAATTATTTAAAAAATATTATTAAATTAATACTTTTTAAATGTTTTTTTTATAATTTTGACATACTTGTGTCAAAAAATTTTTTTCAAATAATGTATTTTTAGTTTGAAATAATTTTTTAAAAAGTAACATGCAGTGTAATATCAATATCAAGCACGTGGGCTGGGAATTTATTTTTTCTGCTTTTTTTTTTTGTGAATTTGATAAATATACCAGCTTAAACTTGGGATTTTAACTGGGTATTTTAGTTTTGCAATCCCATTTCTCTCTTCATTAATTTTAAAGTGCTAGATGGAATTTCAAATTTAATTTAAGATCGTTTTGGAAAAGAATTTAATATCAATTGATATACAAACCAGTGGTATAAAAATCCTTACTATGAAAAATAAAAAAAAAAACAATAAAGTTTCAAATTTAAATACGGCCCACCATAGCAATGCGAGTTTAGCAACACCGTAAGCCCACGTGGTATTGATTTTTATCGAAGACACCATTATCATTTCAATTAGGTCTTTAATCTTTATAATTTGGTTCATAAGGTAGAAAAGTCCCTCTAGTTTGGGCCGTCAACAATGGTGGTCAATAAATAAAAAAAATAAAAAATGTTTAATCAGTTTCTTGGTTTTAGTTTTTTTTTTAATTTTTAATCAATTTTTTTTCTAAAATCTAAACCAGTGAAAAAATATAACGTGCATGCCCTGTTTTTTTTAAAAAAAAAAGAAGATATAAACCAGTAAAATATCGGTTTGGTCATTTAAAAGGATCTAATGGATTAAACTAATTATCAATTTTCTTTTTAAAAAAAAAAACCAAAATACTTATTTTCTTTCCTTTCTAAACTCCACTCGCAAGGCAACTGTTCACTGGGGGTAACGCTACGTTTACCCCCTCCTGTCCTTTAATCATTATTTTTTTTGTCTTTTATCTCATTTACTGAACTTCTTCTCCGCTATTTATTTTTAAAAAAATTATTATAATTTTAAAAAAAATATCATCATTCAATTAACTTTTAATCTTGTAAAAAATTATTTAATTGTATTGTTTATATGAAATTTAAAATTACAATATTAAAATTGAAAAGGTAAAATACATGCAGCTCTGTAATAAAAAAACAATCCTACACTTTTTTACTAGAATTTACTTACGAGGTTTTGTTAGAATTTTTTTTTTTTATCCTTTTAGTTTGGGGATAGAACATTTTAGTTTGAAACTTTATTTATTCCTGCTTGATCCCTAACTTGAGAGAGGAAATATAGAATCTTTATAAATCAATAAATAAATAAATAAATTATTAGCTCGTTAAGATCATGACCATGAAAAACATCATTTCTGGTTCTTTTTAACTAGACAAGTCTTACTTGGATGTTCTTTAACCTCTATATTGCTTGAAAAGGCAACTTGAGACTTGAGAACTTTTTTTAATTTGGTTGTTTTTATAGTTATTTGGGGGTATTTCGAGTTGAGAATGAATTTATTAAAAATTTTATGATATTTTTAATATATTTTTAAATAAAACAAGTCTACAAATGAATTTTCAAGAACCAAAAACTTGAACTATCATTTTTCAATCGACCAAAGTGGTCAAATAAAAGACAATAAGATGACAAGTCTTGTGTTATTAAGGGAATATGGAGCTGACGATGCTTTGTCTACTCCTTAAAAAATAAAAATCCAGTCAAGTTAGTAAATTGATTTATCTGTGATTGGTCTATCATGTTGGTGTTACTTAAACCTAATCACTTGGCTTATTTTTGTATTTTTGGTTTTTTAATTTAAATTTATTTTTTTAATTAATTTATTTAAAATGTTATAAATACACTAGTCTATCAAATTTCTAAATTGGTTAAGAATACATTTTGGATGTTATTTTATTAAATATTATTAATTTTTTAGTTTGTTTTTGCTCGGGATTATAATAGTTTTTTTACAATACCAGCAAGGTTTTTTTAAAAACTTGTTGTTATTTTTAAATTTTAGTTGGTTTTTTTTATATAATATATGTTTTTATTATCATATCGTTACATAAAAATCATGTTTAGAAAAAAACAATGTTGTTAATCAATCAGGACTGTGAACTGAGCTGCAAGTTTGATGGATTGGTCTAAGACAATTAAAAACATTATTGTCTCTGTGCTTGAAAAAAAAATACTACATGTGCTTTAAATTTTGAATTAATAATCAAAATTTTATTTAAAAATAAAAACGACATCATCAATGCCTAACACAATTTCTTTCTACATTCAAAATATATTTTGTTTATGTCCATAGCAAGCTCGTGTCATTTAAATATATAAATAAACTGGATTTGAACTCATACTTTGCCACGGGTTAAATCAAAACCCAACAACTAGATTACAAAAATATAAATGTTGTTGTTTTTGTTTGCCTGCAATAAAATACTTGAAATAAAGATTAAAAACCTACCCAGTATACGAAACAAAGTTAATTGACCATCCTATATGTTAATAAATGAAACAAAATAGGTGCATCTTGTTCGTCTTGGAAGGCTAAGAGTAAACTAGTTATCACACTTAAATAATGATATAGTTTAGAAAAAGGTAAAAAGAAATGAAAAAACATGAGTGAATTTTTTAAACCATGGTTAATCATTTAGATCCAGAAACTTGGGTTTAATAAAAAAGTTTGGTTCCTGACTAATTTAATGTTAAATAATAAAATTATATAAAAAAATTAAATTTAAAGAATTTACTAAAAAAAAACAATCACAACAAAAAAAAAAAATTGAAGCACGTAAAAAAACAATTAGAGGATGATACTGTAAGAAAAACGAGAACAAAATATTAAAAGGATGAAATTAAAAGAACAAGAACAATATATAATCTATAAAAATTTAAAAAGAATGAAGCTGAAAAATAATTAAATATTAAAAGATAAAACTAAAAAAAAACAATAACTTTACAAAAACAAATCATAAAAAAACAAAAAAAAATGCTAAAGCAAAAAAGAATTGCAAAAAAATAAGAAAAGCGAGGATCAAATGACATGGAAATAAATTTAAGAGGGATGAAATCATAGAAAAAAACTTATATTCATAAAATTGTATAAAACAAGTGAACAATAATAAAAAAATCCAAAGAATGATGAAATCGAAAAAAAATTAATTTTATAAACCATCTCAAATAATAATTAAAATAACATAGATTAAATCTGAACAAAAAAACAAAATGAATGGCTAATTTAAAATTTTAAAGTGTTATACATAAAAATTAATATAAAAATAAATAAATAAAATCACTAGTATCAAACTAAAGCTTAAAAAACAATGCATGTCAGCATGAAGGAGAAAGAGCTGCTGAGATAAACTTAACTACATCAAGGAAGTTCGTTGTTAACTACTAGAAGTTGTTAGATATGTCACTTGAAGATGATTGAGTCCATGATGTGTTGGTGCAAGCCATGCATGCATAAATAACATATATATTTTATTTATTAAAAAACGAATTTATCTTTACAAAGTTTGATGATAATTTATCATTTTATCATTTTTTTTTCAATGGTATAATCATTATTGCACTATTCAAATATGAATAAAATGATAAAAATATCCCTAATTACGACTTAATATATTTTTTAAGAATGATTCAATAATTCTACTGTACTAAAAAGTGAAAAGATTTAGTCATTCATGGTTAGCTTCACAATGGCTAATAGACTATCTATAAATAATGCATTACCTCCAAAGGTAAGTTTTTTCTAGAAGTGCGAGAAATCATTACATTGCAGTGTTGTAGTGGTGAACAATGAATTAATTTTATAGCCACAATATTTTTGCATTACACAAGCGAGTGTTCAAGAATATAATAATTTTTATTTTTCTGTCTATTTTACTTCAAAGAACATCAAATCCAAGATTCATTTATTTTGCATAAAATATTTTTTATGAGATACTTGACATGTAAATTATTTTACATATAAATAATTATTTACTATTTAACTTTAAAAATATTTTGATATAAAATACTTTATATATAAATATTTTTCAATAATTGTTATAATAGTGGTTGTGATAAAAAAAAAATGATGGTAATGATATAACAGTGATAATAAAAAGATGGAGGAGGAGGTGATGATGTATTGACATGGCAATGATGATGAAGGAGTTGATGGTGATTACTGTGGATAATATTAAAAATAAATTACTGTTTATAAAATATTTTATAAAACTTAACAAGTTGAAAATATTTTTTAACTAATAAATCAAGTTTAATGATTGACTCTAAAATATTACATTAATTAATTTTCTTGTAAGATATTTTACGGAAAATAAATATAGAAAAACATTATTTAGAAAATAAATATAAAAAAATTTAAAAAATATTTTTATGTAAAACATTTGACTTGAAATAACCTGTCCTTAATATTTTTGAATAATTTTAATGTGTTAATATAAAATAATTTTTAAAAATTTAATATTTTTAATTTTTTTAAAAACATTTTATACCATAAATAATAATAGATATTTAAGTTGTTTTGTTAAGTTATATCTCTGTCAACAAAATAAAATAAAAATATCGACATCACGCGTCCTTTCCCATCGCTTTTAAAACCGAGAAATGCATATTCGAGGAAATTTTTCACTGCATGCGAAGACAAAAACTGGACTGGCCTTCGTATGATGACCCAGGCTTACGTTACCTCGGGCAGCAACTTGATTACTAAATTCCAAAGCCTAAGAACACAGAAGAGAGGCACAGACACAGGCCACACCCTGCTTCATTATTTTAAAGATTTAGTTTTTCCTGTCTTCCCACTCCTCCCATTGTCATTGGTTGCTTTCTACTTTCTCTGAAGTTTCTCTCTCAAGAAAGAACAAAACAAGGAAGCACCAAAACCAACAACTACAAGCAAGCACTACGACTACTAATTAATAACTAGAGCAGTGCTTGTCAATTGACACAGAACAGCCGAGCCAACCCAATCCCATCTCTGTTACTACTTTCCTTGACCTGTAACTGGTGGGTGTTTCCTTTTCTCTTTCCTTTCTTTGGATCTGAAAAAGAATTCTCTAACTAGGGTTTTTCACAGGTTCCTCTCTAAATTTAGCAAAATGCCGCCTGTTTTACTCCACTCATGAGTGTCTTGGTTTTCTTTATGTAGCACTAACTCAGTTCTTCTCTTTGTATGCTGGTTTATTCTCTGTAGCTATCCCTTTTCCTTTCCTGTTTTCTTTGCTTAAAATGGCAAGAGAGAGGATTCAGATAAAAAAGATCGATAACGCCACCGCTAGGCAAGTCACGTTTTCAAAACGAAGAAGAGGGCTTTTCAAGAAAGCCGAGGAGCTTTCAGTTCTCTGTGATGCTGATGTTGCTCTCATCATCTTCTCCTCCACTGGCAAGCTCTTTGAGTTCTCCAGCTCAAGGTCTTTCTCTCTCCTGTGTCGTCTCTGGTTGGATTAAAATTACTCCGTGTGACCTGATTAAACTGTTGCATGAGATCGTCATGATCTTCGAAAAGGGGGGATTTCTAGGCTATTTTTGTCTCTTTGTTTTAGTGTTATAAGGTGAGAAAACATTAAAATAAGATAGGGTAGTGTTGGAGTTAGAAATTGTGGTTATTAGTTTTCTAGATTTTTGCGAAAACTTTAACCATTTTTCTGTCTTGTTTTGCTAATGTAACTAATACCAACACACACACACACATGCATACATGATGATACTAATCATCACATGTATATTGAAATGGTGCACTGCGATTCAGGATGCCCTTTAAGGAATGCAAACTTGAGTTTCTATGGTCTATTTGTCAATGATCGTTAAACATGTGCAAAATAGCCGAAGCTATGATAGGAGATGGAAGAAGACAGCAACCTCATGGCTCAACTTGTAAGCTGTATTGATTTTACATGGAAGGAGATAAAACCTCGGAAGTTAGCTAAAGAGTTCAGATTTTTTTCCGCCCCTCTTGCTAATAGACTAGCCTCTTAGATCTTATAATAATTTTTCCGCCCCTCTTGCTAATTTCTTTATTATCATCCAACTGACTTGGGAAAATGGCAATCACGGAGGACGTTTCCTTAACTTGATGATAAATGCATCGCACATGTTGCTATTCTTACTATAATTAATACCACAAAGACTGCCATTTTGCATTGGAACACTGGTTTACAAGCCTCATCAGCTGTATTCAATATGGTTTTAATTGGTGCTGTATAGGAAGCCATGTGCCACCCTACCAAACATTTAGAGAAATTTACTGGAGTTGGAACTAGAAACATAGGTTTAGAGTTTGTAGAAAACCTCTAAAATGTGTTCTAATTGATGATGATGATGGTTATAAGAACATGTCTGAAAAGTAAGTTTGGTAGCCTTATATATATTTGTTCTAGACCTAAATTCTTTTCTTTACAAGAACTATAACTCCTAAACTAGATATAGGAAAACTAAAATAAAAACGGCTCCTGCGTAAAAATCTGGAGCGAATATAGTTAAATATTTGATAACTAATGGAAAACAGGTTTTGTGCCAAACTGCATTTCTTAACAAGACAGTTGCATTCCCATGTGCAAATCCGCTTGAATGTTGCCTATGCCATGGTCTTCTAAGATAACATTTTTTAATACATTGTTATAACGATTAGCCATTTGCAAATACATTGATTGTGATTAATTTTTGAATACTTCAGACATTTCTATGTTCTTTTCTTTGTTTTTGTGGCTTGATACTTTCATGGATACTTGCATGGAACTTCTATATCTTGTTATTCGGCGGAGAAGACATGGCATGTGAACTAATGATTTGTAGTATAAACTCAGTCACACATACTTGATTTGAGAGGATAAGTCAACAAACTACCTAGTGATATTGTAGGAAAAACAATGTAATTAAATTGGAAATTGAAAAACAAGGGATGGTATCGTGCCTAATAGCATGATCGGAACAAAAATTTTAGAGGTCAAAACTACGGCTGTACTCTGTAAGGTCAAATACAACATCAAAGCCATAAAAAACGCTGTGCAAGCCTGGACATGGTTGAATGTCATGCCTTGGAAACAAGTGGTAAAAAGGGGAAGAAATGATTGGTAAAGGCCATGGTAAAATTTACTATGACAATAATCTCACTGTTAGTGAGAAATAGAGGCTGATCTTTTCAATATTTTGGGTATAATAAAGAATTAAAGGGTGATTCGCTAGAATTCAAGAGCAAGACAACGCTTATAAAATTGAATTATGGAATTTGTTGGCTATGAAAATGTATGATAGAAATATAATTTCACTGTGATGTTTGAAATTGCAAAAATAATTTAGTTACATTGGATTAACTCTCCCATGAAGTTTTCAAGTACTTGTCACTATGCGCATTTGCAACAATACATATCTTGATTTTTGATTTTCAACCACTGAGTGGGAAGAAAACTTGATATAAATCTTTCAAGATTCACTAGAAGATTGAAAAACAAAGTTTCTTTGTTGTATTTACGTGGGAAATCATAGCTTTTGATCAAATTAGAATTAGTTTAGATTTTCATTGTAATGTTGTCTCTATAATTTTCTTGGAGAACCAAATGAGACAAAGGGCTGCATTTCTGAGTCAATTTCACTATATCATTGAATCTTAATCTTGCTTGATTCTTAAAATAACTAGCAAAGACCAGTTAGACTTTTAAACTTCCAGGCCATCTTAGGAAATGACTTTACTGTGCTTTTGTTTTTTCAAGCATGAAGGAAATACTGGAAAGGCATAATTTGCACTCGAAGAATCTTGAGAAGCTGGAGCAACCATCTCTTGAGTTGCAGGTTGGCCTTTTGTTCTTTGCACTCGATTTGCTATTAGATTCATATATTAATGATTTGGTGGAGAGTGTTTAAGACAGTGCAAGGATTTGAAATATGGGATGATGTATAGAATATGTTTCCCCCTTGACGACCTGAATAACCCCCTGATTAATTGACAACTATGAAGTCTTTTACTGTTGAACTCGCATGTTTACGATGCCTGGCCTCCAAAAACATAAACGAAGCTAAACCGTTCTTAATTTAATATAAGATGGCTGGCAATTGAAAATGAAAGCCTTGGAATTCTGTAATCGAGTTCCCAGAGTTTCTTGTTGTCGGAAATGTCGAGGGGAGAAAGTAGGAAGGAACTCATGTTACGTTAGTCTCGAATGAGAGGAAGTTGACTTATAGACTTGGACTTGAATACAATACTCTGAACACATATAGTTATGTTCGTCTAGGATAATTCATCAAGTCCATCCCATTTTCTCATTTTCTAGCGCATTTAATCTGTTGCTTCCTGACTTCTTTTACATTAGCTGTGGATTATATAAATCATGTAGCTCTATCTTCCTTCATTTAAAACCTTTGTTTGCTAATAGAGTGATAATATTTGTATCATAGCTGGTAGAGGACAGCACCTGCTCCAGGTTGAGTAAGGAAGTTGCGGAGAAAAGCCATCAGCTGAGGTATGCCTGAGGTAGTTAGCTTCTAGCAGCTCTATGCCTAATTTCCATTTATTAAACCCAATGTAAAACAGGCAAATGAGAGGGGAAGATCTGCGAGGATTAAATATAGACGAATTGCTGCAGCTAGAGAAGTCTCTTGAGGCTGGATTGAGCTGTGTGATAGAGAAGAAGGTCCACAAACACTTTGTTCTGTGTATTGTGGTTTGATTATAGACTCGCATCACTTAATTATAATGACCACTGACCATCCTTGTTTTTCCCCTGGTTTCAGGGTGAGAAGATTATGAACGAGATCACTGATCTTCAAAGAAAGGTCAGCTTCTGTGCTTACTAATGTTTTTGACTTGATTCCTTGGCAGACATTAACTGGATGGGACCATCCCATTGTTGTGCATCCATTAGAGATTTCCACATTCAATATTGTCTGAGAAAGGCGTGCTTAATTTTGAGCATCTATGTGTTCCCTCCAGTGATAATATTTTATAGGTTAAACGTAGAATTTAATGCATTGGATGATAGTATTCAATTATTCATCAGTTTGCAGTTTTCGATACATCAATGGTAACATGCATTTCAGATTGACCCTTGAAATGTCCTTGCAACTTGTTGTAAATCTGGTATCATATCATTATGCTGTTTTAGAGAGAGAAATGATGATTATAGAAGGAATAGAAGGAATTGGACTTTTCCATGATTTTTATGGAGAAGAGTAGGATGGACTGAACAAATAAGATAATTTCAATGTGTATAGTTTACGTTTCTTCTTGCCTTTCATAGTACTCTTCCCCCCCTGATATTGCTTTGAAATTGATGAAAATGTAGGGAATGCAATTGATGGAAGAGAATGAGAGACTCAAACAGCAAGTAGATCCCTTACTCCCATGCGTGCTGTGTATGCACACAATACACATGCTCGCCGTATACGTGTTGTGCTCAATTTATTTATTTTTGGCAGTGATATATGGATTTTTCTAACTTTTTGCTTATACAACTGAAAATGTTCAACTGAAGGTGGTGGAGATATCTAATGGCCGAAAGCATGTTACAGCTGATTCAGAGAATGTTGGTTACGAGGAAGGGCAGTCATCAGAGTCGGTAACCAATGTCTGCAACTCAAATGGCCCTCTACATGATTATGAAAGCTCTGATACATCCCTCAAGTTGGGGTTAGTTCAGCACATACAAAGAGGATTTTATACTTCTTTCTGTGTTTGTCTGCTGTTACTTGAGTAAAAAATAGCTAAATTATTTTTCCCCATGCAAATTGAGGCTGACTGGCTTGTGTTGCATGAAAGGTTTAAAATGTCTGTCAAAACATTCATCTTTCTTTACAGCTAGAAATTCCCTCCTGCCGTAATTATGATTTGCTTGGGAATGCAAGTAAATTTTATTTCGGTAATCATTGCTTGCATGAGATAATTGCAGTTTTAGCTAGTAACGAATAGGCAATTAATTGAATCATAGAAATGGAGTTCTGTTGATACCATTATTTAAATACAAATGGTTTGGAAAATCACTAGAGTAATGTTTGGTTCCTGTTCTGGGACAAAAAAATACTGAGACAACTGAGAGTCTTTTGTACTTCTTGTTTTAAAAGTATATAAATTCATTGATAAACTATCCCGTAAACAAGTTTATTTTATGTTTCTATCTTGTCTCTCCAATCAAACACGTTTATGTACTATTGTCTTCGTCTTTTCTATGTAGTTTGTTTTTTTTTTTTTCCCCCTTTGCTTTTAACTCGAGTCCATATAAGGAGCATGAAAAGATGCTTATTGTTATTTTTTTTTTTCAATGAACTGCTATAATTCCTTGAAAATAGGGTTTGAATTAGTGACATTTATTTGGAGGAAGTGGTATTTATGAACTTGTTGAGGTTTGCTTGAATAAACTAACGTAGTCTTCTACCCCGTAGGTTGCCATTTTCAAACTGAATGGGAGATCGCAGGGAGATTTGTTCACCAGCAGATGCGGACACAGATAATCTTGTATATATAAATAGAACAGGAACATAACTCAGGCACATAGTACTTGTGTACCTTGGACAAGTGCCGGGAAACATTTCTGTTTCCTTTACCGGATGCTACTCAGGAGTACTTTCTCTTATTGTGTGCACAAGGGTTTGCAGCCCATCTTTGTTGCGTAAGGAAGAAGAACAGAAAAAAACCAAATGCGCTTATTGTTTTAGCACCTGGTAGATTTGCTGCACCGAGAGTGCAAAATCTCGAGACCGTCGTGGTGAGGGCTTTTTTAGATTCTGAAATACGGGAGGGTCTATGGAGAGTCTTGTTAGAGGGAATTCTGAATATGACTTGTGGGCCTAACAAGCTCCTGGCAGGCATGTGTTTCTTAGAGACCAGCTATATAAGGTTTTGTGAAAACATTTAGGTTTGGCTAAATAATCCTGAAGTACCTTGAACTTTAGGTCTTTGAAGCTGCTAATTGTAAGTTTATATATGGTGTTTTTAGATCATTTAGCCTTAAGGGTTGGGCAAAAATCGATCTATATCTTGGAGCTAGCATGTTAAGCTGCCCTTCTTCTTTATCACCTTGGGTTAAAGGTTGAGTTAATTATAGCTTAGTCCTTGTAGTTATAAAACAAATAATTATAGTCCGTGTAATCTTAAAAACTGTATATTTAATCTTTATATTTAAAAATCTGTCTATAACTTCTTCTTTTATCCATTCTGTATTCCTTTTCAATCTATTTTGTTTTTGGTTATTTCAAAAGGTTGAAAAAGGAGAAACAAAGTAGAAAATAGGGATGAGAATAGAGTATAATTTTTTGAACAAAATATAGCATTGTCAAGTGTCAGCATTGGGGGTTAGATAATAACGAGTATGGTTAAGACCTGACTCGAGGGTTGAGGGTTGACGAGGCTCGGGTTATCGGTCAATAATTGATTTATATTAGTAAAAGTACTTGCTTTTTTTTATGAAAAAAAACAATATTATTTCGGCACCAAAAATTTACCTTTTTCTATTGACTTGACTTGAGCTAGGTATTAAATTAGCAACATTGATTGTAAGTGTGAATTTTGTTTGATGATTATTTTGAATATAGATAGTTTGATGTCACATTCAATTTGCGTTGGGTGCAAAGGGAAATTATATGTGTTTGATGTTGAAGTGTATGATATTTTTAAAAAATATTTTTCAATTGAAAATGTATTTTTTAGATTATTTTTTATTTTTTATATTAACACATTTAAATCATTTAAAAATATCTAAAAAATATCAATTCATTTTATTTTTTAAATAAAAAATAACTTGAAAATCACTTACTAAAATATATAGGTAAAATAGTTATTCATATATAGATAGAGTGAAAAGTGGTGCAAATAAGCATCGAAAGAAAGGAAAATAAGCTTGCATTTGGTAGAGAGAATCTTATTTAGAATTTAAAAAAATAAACTTAATATTTTTTTGAATAATTTCTTTATTCTCTTTTTTATTTTATTTTCTTTTTGTAATTTCTAGTTTAGAAAACCATCATTTTTTTTTTCTAGAGCTCGACACCTCGAGGCAACTCGATTATATAATTAGGCATGATATATATGTAAATTGAAAGACTTTTTAAGTAGAAGCTAAATAAATGGTAAGAAAGTCATGAGAAATGATAAAAAGATTAAATTAGTTTTGTTTTTGAGATTTTTATTATTATTTTTATCTTAGGATTCTTAAGATTTGAATTTTTTAATTTAATGGTAAAACTGAGATCTATTTGAAACATGAGACATCGTCATTTATTAGATTTTTGCTAAAAAAGATATTGTCATTCTTCATGTTTTGAATAAGCAATTGTTTATACAAGTGTGAGCTATATATACATGGAGGAGTGTTGTTCAAGGAAAATCAGTAATGGATAGAGGTCGCATACAAAGAACAAGCGATGAAAAATCATTTAGAATTTGGAAAGATAATTGGCTTTCAAAATATAATAGTTTCAAGATATGGTCTCCTCTTAAAATTCTAAACCATAATGCTATGGTGAGTCGATTTATTAACTCATTTACAGGGTCTAGAAAAGGAAATTTAGGCTTATTAAACAAATTTCCCTACCCTTTGAAGCAGCTCAAATAATTTAAAATTCTATTAAGTATAAGATTATCTTCAGACATGTTAGTTTGTCACTATATTTGTTACAAACCTTGTTTTTTTTAAAAAAAAAATGGTTATAGTAAAGACTATTTATAGCATAACAATCAACAACAACAGTATTAACAAGATTGGTTTGGCCTGGCTTGCTATTTATTATGTGGTGAATTGAAATTAACACATGCAAAATAACTTGTTAATTGATTCGGTAAACAATGTTTATGAAGGTAGTTACAAAAAGTTAGTTAGCTTCATGGTATAAATAATATTGTATTGAATTACTATATGGCCAAGGAGGTAATAAAGTAATTTTTATAGAAATCGCAAAACTATTTCCCTCTCTTCAATCTTTGTCTTCTCTATCCTTCCCTCTCAAAGTTAATTTTCTTATCATCTCTCGAGATCTATCTTGTTCATTTAAAAAATTTATGTTTTATTCATCTTGTTGAGGCAAGACCTTAATTATTAGTATTAGAGTCGCTCCAAATATTATATATCATTAATCATTCAAAGTTTACAGTAATTGTGGAGAGTAACAAACTAAAAGTTGTGGAGGAGCACTATATGAAGTTCATGAACAAATACAAAATAGCAATCAAAAGAGTAGCAAGAACAAGGCATTTATCAAAAGATTCAAAAGTTCAAGGATGGAAACAAAAAATTATAATGCAAACAGAACAAGAAGCTTGATCAAATTAACTTAAAATCATAGGTTTTAATCGTCGTACTAAGTTAAAAGAGCTAGCACAACACAATTTCTCATGGGAAAGAATAAACAACTATCGATAATAGTAAAAATGATATACTTTATAACAACCACTCGATTTCATTTTCTGTTCAATAATCTAATACCAAATCTTCTTTCTCAACAAGCCTTGAAGATACCTTAGTCTGCTTTGTTCTTCTTAATTGACTAGGAACAAAATTGTGACTATTAAATTTGATATCGAGTTTAATGCATGTTTTAATGATCCAAATGACCACTATGTTGGCTTAAATATTAATAACATTAATTCAATTAAGACTGTTGATCCAATCATGTAAGATATTGATTTAAAAAGTGGATATTTGATCACTATCAGGATTGATTACAGTAATGATTTGAGGGATTTAAATGTTCATATAAGTTATTTAAGTTTTACACAAGAAAGTATTGAGTTTTACTTCGCTGTGAATTTAAGTTTTATAACTATTGACTTATTTTTTCAATTCAAATTTAAATCTTCGTAATAGCTTTATTTTATACCAGGGGATTACTTTTCTTGCTATCTTGTGTGTATTCCTAGTGGTTTTATATATATATATATATTTCTCTTAGAAAGTGACAAAAGATTGAAATAGTCTATATATCTTTTAGAAAGTGACAAAAGATTGAAATAGTCAAAATCTAATATGAGGTTCCATTATCTTGATTCTTAAGGATAAAAATCTCATAGAAAAAAAGTATTGTTTTGAACCTTAATCTTGGAAAGAAGTTGTTGCAATATAACATCGGTTAAAATAATAAGCACCAACAACAATACTAACTTGGTTTAATATTTATCATTGGTGAATTAAAATTAACATATACAAGTTAATTAGTTGATTTAATTAGTACATGTCACAAATGTATACACATGAAGTTAGAGGTAAGTCAATTAGCTTAATGATATACATAAGACTATATATAATTGGTGTATAACTAAGCAATCAAAGAAGTAATGTTTGCAAAAATTGCAAAACTCTCCCCCCACCTCTTTAATCTTTTTTTTTTTATATATTCTCCCATCTCAAAATATAATTTCCTTTTCTCTCTTAAAATTTGTACCTCTATCTCTCAAGATCCATATTATTTTTATTTTGTTAAGATGAGACCTTAACATACACAAATTATTACCTTGCCCTTAACTTATTGAACTTTTATTTTGTTGAATTTAGCAATTTAAGATAAAAAAGTGTTAAGCTCGACCATTCTTGCATTTTACATGTAACACATATAAAAACTCTCAATTTATTTTTTTAAGATTTTTGTATTGCAGATAAAAAAAGTGTAGAATACAACTAATTTCAATTATGAAATTTTTAACAAAACACTAATAAACCTTATCTTGTGGTTTTGAAATTATTTATTGCATAAATCGTTTCTATATTTAGAACATAGGGTGATTAATGATAATTACATGTTATATATGCCAGATAATAAATATTGACTTGAAAAAAATTATCATAGAAATTGATTGACAGTTTCTTTAGTCCAAATCTTTTGATGATTGTTATTGCCCCCTCATTTCAAAAGATATTTTTTTTTTTATATTTTTTTTATAGGAGCTTAGATGAGTTTTTATCAAGAGACAGAATACGATGTAATCCAACCCACGCTAAATAATCAATTGGTAGTTCTGACAAGTTTAATCACTAGAGCTATGACAAAGAAGTTGAATAATACTTTTAATGGGCTTTTACAATACACATAGGCTAATATAGATTATAAAAGAGCAGCAACTCAATAAGAATAAACCTTAATAAATTTGTTTCATATTCAAGATACGCTTAAGAGCCACAAGTTTCAGTTAATAATATCATTGGGTTTATTTTGTCAAGTATTTTATGTTTTTTATTCCAATAAACAGACTACAAATTATTTAGACAAGTAAAATATAATCTGTTAAAGACATCATGAATTATTTGTACAAATAAAATATAATCTATCAAGGAGTCTAATTTATCAATGAGTTTAATCTACCAAAGAGATGTAATTGAAAAAAAAAAAAAATACTCTATCCTAAACATCAAAAGTGAATTTTTGCATAGAAAATTTTTAGATTTTTTAATTTATTTTCAAGTTAATTAGTTAGTTTTTGGTTATCTTGGAACTAGTTTTAAATTTAATTTATTAAATTATTTTAGAGGTTTATTTTTCAAGAGTGTAGATACTCTTTTACAAAGACTTAATTTTCATATTGAAAATATACATTAACTATCGCATATTGAAGTATAAAAAACAAATATATTTTTTATTGGTTCTTTAATTGAACTATACTTTTTTAAAAAATAACTAATTTTTTATTATGATTTTATATTCTTCACACTTAAAAAAATGATGCATGTTTTGCATAGAAAAACTTGTGTCTGTGTAATAAAACTGTGTACACGCAAAAATTAATTTGCACGCGCAGTGGACAGATTGATGCGATCCCAAGTTTATAATGAATTTCTAGACAAATATCCGACCGTTAGCTTGCCAAACAATTAATTCTCTTTTGTTTTAAAATTGTATACTACATACCACTAGGCTTTTCAGAATTTTTTTTCTGTGACTGTAATGCATTTTCACTAAAAAAGTGACAGAAAAACATAAAGAAAAGACATGAATGGATAACACTAAATATACTTGAGTTTTTTTTTAATTTTTTTATCAATCATTTAATTTTATAATTATAACTATATCTGCCCGCATTTCATGATTTAAAATTATTTTTTATAATAGATACCACACAATTCAATAAGAAAAACTTAATGAAAAAGCACACTACCCGGAACAATATTCAATAAAAATATATGGTAATAAAGTGAGTGTAGTAATAATTATTTTTTAAAGTATTTTTTATTTTAAAATATATTAAAATAATATATTTTATTTTTATAAATTTATTTTTGAAATTAGTATATTAAAATAATTTAAAATCATAAAAAATAATTTAAACAAAAAAACTTAAAAATTTCTAAAAATATCTTTAAATAAAAAAATAAACACAATGATGTATGAGAGTAAAAAATTCTCAAAAGAGCACTTAGCTCAGTAAATTAGTGGAGCTGAATCATTGAACCCAAATAGTTAAGGGGCCTACCTAGAGCAAAGGATCCAACCAGAAATTGCCAGCACAACAAACGAGATTCAAAAGCTGAAGAAATAAAGAAGTAAAAAAAAAGACTTGGATGCTTTGTCACGTGAACCACAATGTCATTTCCCTTATCTACAGAAAACGAAACGACCAGTCCTGAGAGCGCAACGTAAACAAATAAAAACCAACCAAGCTCAAGCCTCGAACACGAGTAAAGTATAAATCACTCCCTCTAGTTTTATAAAATGAATTAAATAGTCATTGTAGTTTTAATAATTAATTGGCTCTTCGTGTTTGCTTTAATATGATTTCAAAAATGTTTTCTTTTCTCCTCGACATCTTCACTCTATTCATTTTTTATATATTTTATATTTTTATAATAAAAAATAAAATAAAAAAAAGAACATAAAATTAATAAAAGTAAAAATGTCAACAAATCAAGTTAGGGTCAGGGACAGGTGAAGCCCATCACCTACCTTGACATCATCAAACTCCAATCAAATCAGATCAAATTTTGCCTGTCTCTAGTATGAATGTAAGAATCCGATCGGGGTGCTTAATGTATTTGGTGAATTTCTATCCTACACAAAAGAGACTAATTAATTAGTTTTTATGACTACAGGGATTGCTTAATTTATTGTTAAAAACTAAAGGGACTAATTTATAATTTACTAGAGCAAACACACTTCCATTAAACGATATCGTTTCATGAATTAGATTATTAGAGGGAAAGGAAATCGAAAAGAGAAATGAAATGAAAACCACAAGCAGAAAGAAAGAGTGGTAATGCGAAGAAGAAAAGGTTGATAACAAAATTGGTTGTTGGGTGATTAATGGCGGAGCAGAGAAATATGTGGAACTGGGAGGTGGCTGGCTTCGAGCCAAGGCCGGTGGAGGCGGAGCAGCCGATCGTACGGCGGTTGAATAATTGGAAAGAGAATAAAAAATGATAATATTGAAAAAAAAACTAGTAGTTCGTGGTGGAGTATTTTATTGATTTATTCAATTTTTATATGCTTCATACCGGCTTTGCTTCTTTTCCTCAAGGTTTTGTTGTTGGTGGGTTCTGTTGACGGATTTGAACTTTATCTAAATATAAATGCCAGATCAAGTTGCCCTTGAAACCGAGGCTAGAATATCTCCACTCATCAATGAGAAGAAAAGATTGTTCAATGACTTATTAACAGCCAAAGGTACTTATCTTCCGAGCTTTGGTTTGCTCTCTCTTTCTCTCACACCGCTCACATTGACATTTATTTTCATTATGGATTATTATTCTTCACTGAGCTTAAACAATTCCTGAGCACTCATTTAGTTTGGCAACTCCTTTTATTTTCAGGAAGCATAAAGGTGTTTTGTCGTGTTAGACCATTATTTGAAGATGAAAGTCCTTCTGTTGTTGAATTTCCTGATGATTGCACAATTCGCGTCAATACTGGCTCTGATACCATCTCCAATCCCAAAAAAGATTTTGAATTTGACAGAGTTTACGGACCTCATGTGGGACAAGGTTTGCATTAAAAAGTGTCACTTTTCATTGTTTTATTCTGCCTGAAATGGTTATACATTTGTTCAGTATTATCCAAAAAGCGCCATTAAAAAAAGGTGTACATCCTCTGCTAATGCATCTATGTATATACTTGTGTGATGTACTTTGTTAGTTTGTTGTTTAGGCAAAGCTTTAATGTTTAATCTTCTTTGTGCAGCTGAGTTGTTCACAGATGTTCAACCATTTGTGCAGTCTGCTTTGGATGGATATAATGTTTCTATATTTGCTTATGGACAAACTCACTCTGGAAAGACACACACTATGGTCTCTCTCTCTCTATATATATATATATCCCCATATTTATATGTATAATTACCTATGCATAATATACACATGCACATATAGGTTCATACATATGCATATGTGTCTATGTGTGCATGCATGCTTGCATGTGTATATCTAATTACATTCGTGGATTATCTATCTTGTTCATCATGCTTGCATGTGTATATCGAATACATTCGTGGATTATCTATCTTGTTCATGCTTATAAAAGCATGAAATAATGCCTGCTCTTTATAGACTACTATTGAAGTTCTACTTTGAAAGTTTAAATGGTAAGATTTGGTGTGGTGTTTTCTGATGTTCTTGGGAAAACTAGCATGATTGATGATTACACTAGTTAAATTAGTGATTCTTTAATTGTGTAGTCTGATTTTTCTTTGCATGACGGAAGTTTCTCTGCTTCCTGTTTTCACCGCTCGTGTTGGTCCTTACTAGTTGTGGGGCCTTGTCATGGCAGTTTTATGCTTTTTTATGAATTCATTGGCATTTTGATCGTCCGCTTGCTATGTGCGTGCGTGTGTGTGGATATGCTAATGCAAAGCCATAATCTCTGGCCTAATATGTTCTTTGTTGACATAATTTGACTTTTCAGGAAGGATCTAGCTATGATCGTGGTTTATATGCTCGTTGTTTTGAAGAGTTGTTTGATTTGGCTAACTCAGATTCAACTTCTACTTCTCAGTTCAATTTCTCTGTTACGGTTTTTGAGCTATACAATGAACAGGTTTTGCATTGTTCATGGCATTTTCTTTGTCGATATATTCTTTGGGAGGAGGCAGGAAGTGGGTGGGGTTTTTAGGCAGTAGTGTAAATGATAATTTGCTACTTTAATCTTAACTCCTTTCTTGCTTTTGTAGATAACTGATTTGCTGTCAGATTCCAAGAGTACTTTGCAGAAGATCTGCATGGGATCACTGGAATCTATTATAGAACTTCAACAAGAAAAAGTCGATAACCCATTGGACTTTTCTAGAATCTTGAAAGCTGCATTTCAGAGACAGGAAAATAACATATCAAAGTTGAATGTTTCTCACTTGTATGGCCTAAATCCTTTATAGTCAAAGACTTTCTTTCTCTCAATCTCGTGTGGTGTTCTGTTTAAATACTATCATGCTTTAAGATGTATATAAAGGCCATATTTTCAATGCTGAAACATTCCTAATAATGTTGATACTCAATCAAAGATTTTTAGAATATTTCTGAAAATTTCAATAATTATTTGCCTTTGCTGCGGGATAAAATAATTTTTTGACGTGTATTTTGTGTACAGCTTTAGGGACTTCTAGAGTAGTCTCCTTAGTTGACAGACCCATGGACTAGGGCACCTACCTTTTGTTTGGAGTCTCCTAACTGTTACATTTGTTCCATTCTAACGAAGCATCTTTCCAGTAGAAAAAAATAATTCTAAGGTCCTACTATCACCAAACATGTGATTATGGTAGTGATAATGATTGAAATATGTAACTTAAAATAGTATCCCTATGTAAAAGAAAAAGTGAACTATAGGAAAAATTTATGTATGCCATAAATGTTTTGTGTTTCTATGCTCTGTTCTCTAATTATTTGTGATTTCTTGTTTTTGCTATTTTCAGGATTGTAACAGTGCACATATATTATAATAATGTGATCAGTGGAGAGAACTTGTATAGCAAGCTTTCTCTTGTTGACCTGGCTGGAAGTGAAGGTCTAATAGCAGAAGATGACAGCAGTGAGCGTGTGACAGACATGCTACATGTGATGAAATCACTCTCAGCGTATGTTACATTAGCACACTGTTTGCTAGCTACTTTTCTCGGTGCTGCTGTGGTTAAATAACTGGGTTTTGGAACAGAGGTTCTGTTTTTTCTTTGCAATTAAGTGTATATAAATTCTTACAGGCTAATCCCCTAAACTTATTAGGTTAAATCTATAAACAGAGGTTATAGATTTCCTGCATTATGTTTTATGCTGAGAAGTTTGAGACACTTGATGGACTGGGATAAGCATAATTTCTGTCTATTTAACTTATTAGGAATTATAGCGGCAATAATTTTTGCACACAGGTTCTCATGTTTTTGAAGTTCACTCTTGTCATTTTGTGCCACTATCTTATTGTATTTTATGCTGTATATGTAGGTTGGGGGATGTCTTGTCTTCTTTAACTTCAAGGAAGGATGTTGTTCCTTATGAAAATTCAATGCTGACAAAAGTTCTTGCTGACTCCTTAGGTACTGCCATTTTACACCTTGAATATGTGAAGATTTTTTGACATTTTGTTGTTATTAGAATTGGAGCATCTATAAATAGTTTTTCTGAAAACAGAATGGATAGATTCTTTTTTGTTTTTGAATGTGAAAATGATTTATTGAAAGGAAGAGAATTACATGGTGAAAGGAAATATATCATTTGAAGAAGAAAAAACTTTCATTTAATTGCGTGCATTAGTTAATGCATTTGATTCTTGTTATTTTATTTTATTTTGCTTGTGTTATCCGCATGTAGTTTCCTCTTAATTGTTCTATGCACAATAAAAAAGGTGCTGGTAATTGTGCTGCAAGCAAACCTATAGGCTTTACATGCATTTTGGATTTAAATAAATTTAAATTTGAAGCTATTCTTAGTGCAAAAATAATGATAAAGGTAGATATGCTCAGTTGATAGAATTTGTCTGATCTCCAACCAAATTTGATTCTGCCACACTAGACATTGCTATGTGTCTATCTTGGATGTATTTATAGTTGTTCTTTCAAAAATGTATCGCGTTCACTCCTCTTATATTTTTTTCAATTTTTCTTCCAATATCAATAGGCTGATTGTTTCTTTCCATGTTAAGATTAATTTTTGAATCATTACTGATTTTTTCCCCACAACTAATTTTCTTTCTGCAGGGAGGGATTCAAAAACTTTGATGATACTTAATGTGTGTCCAAATATTGCAAACTTGTCTGAGACATTATCATCTCTCAGCTTTTGTTCTAGGGCTAGAAATGCTACACTAAGCCTTGGAAATCGAGATACAATTAAGAAGTGGAGAGATGTTGTAAGTTCTTGTTTCTTGATGATGATTCTTTACTGTTTGATGATCTTTCCTCTTTGAATGTGCTCTTTTTCATCAATGGGTCCCTCATATTTGCCAGGCAAGTGATGTAGGACATGTTGGAGCTTTTCTCCTGCACGTATTTTATGGTGGACTAGGATTAAAAAACTGGGAATTTCAGTTTGATTGAAGAAGAAAACGGATTCACAATCTGTAAATTGAATTTCAGGTGCATGAAAAGGACTAATGCATCACAACACCATTAGTAAAGGTTCTAGGAACCGCACCTAGAAAAAGAAAAATAAACAGCTAGTTCTTATAGTTATACATTGATTGCATCACAAAATCTCAGGTGCGTAATTGCTGAAATCTTTATGGCGAAGAAAATTTATCTTGACAAATTATTTAATATTTTGCTTAAAAAAATAGGTCATATCTTTTTCTTGTTTTCAGAATAATATTTTTTCACAATTTTTGTATATAATAATTATTCATTTTTCTTTACTAGTTTGTTTATAACTAAAGTTTCATTTTAATCTTTCAATCAAAATCTTGTTTTAAAATTGTTTCCTTGATAGTATTCGCATGAAGCTGCCTCTTAATTATTCTAGGCACAAGAAAAAAGGTGCTGGTAATTGTGCTGACAGCAAACCTATAGGCTTTATATGCATTTTGGATTTAAATAAATTTAAATTTGAAGCTATTCTTAGTGCAAAAATAATGATAAAGGTAGATATGCTCAGTTGATAGAATTTGTCTGATCTCCAACCAAATTCGATTCTGCCACACTAGACATTTCTATGTGTCTATCTTGGATGTATCTGTAGTTGTTCTTTCAAAAATGTATTGCGTTCACTCCTCCTCTTATATTTTTTTCAATTTTTCTTCCAATATCAATAGGCTGATTGTTTCTTTCCATGTTAAGATTAATTTTTGAATCATTACTGATTTTTTCCCCACAACTAATTTTCTTTCTGCAGGGAGGGATTCAAAAACTTTGATGATACTTAATGTGTGTCCAAATATTGCAAACTTGTCTGAGACATTATCATCTCTCAGCTTTTGTTCTAGGGCTAGAAATGCTACACTAAGCCTTGGAAATCGAGATACAATTAAGAAGTGGAGAGATGTTGTAAGTTCTTGTTTCTTGATGATGATTCTTTACTGTTTGATGATCTTTCCTCTTTGAATGTGCTCTTTTTCATCAATGGGTCCCTCATATTTGCCAGGCAAGTGATGTAGGACATGTTGGAGCTTTTCTCCTGCACGTATTTTATGGTGGACTAGGATTAAAAAACTGGGAATTTCAGTTTGATTGAAGAAGAAAACGGATTCACAATCTGTAAATTGAATTTCAGGTGCATGAAAAGGACTAATGCATCACAACACCATTAGTAAAGGTTCTAGGAACCGCACCTAGAAAAAGAAAAATAAACAGCTAGTTCTTATAGTTATACATTGATTGCATCACAAAATCTCAGGTGCGTAATTGCTGAAATCTTTATGGCGAAGAAAATTTATCTTGACAAATTATTTAATATTTTGCTTAAAAAAATAGGTCATATCTTTTTCTTGTTTTCAGAATAATATTTTTTCACAATTTTTGTATGTAATAATTATTCATTTTTCTTTACTAGTTTGTTTATAACTAAAGTTTCAATTAAAAATAAATTCAAGCAACTTATTTTAATCTTTCAATCAAAATCTTGTTTTAAAATTGTTTCCTTGATAGTAATTTAAATTCAAAATAGCACCATGATGGATTAGAATTAATCAATTGATTTTGCTCACAACACAACACAACAATTCATTAACAGACAGCTTATATATTCCTTCATTTCATATTACAACACCGAAAAACCGTCACAACATGACACTGCACAACATGGTATAGCTGGGCCAACAGGCTGAGTTATTAGTACTTCTAATTTGTTAATGGATCAGATCTCTAACTAAGAAAACACAAATATTTAAGTACTAATTAATTAGAAGGCTCAAAAGAACACACACACACACTTCTTTTTGTTGGCTATATTGCAAGTCTAGGCAAAGTTACCTGGGTAGGAAAATTTGGATGGCCTCAATTTGATCACCAGGAATACACACTTCTTTTTGCTGGCGATATTGCAAGTCTAGGCAAAGGTGGGTAAGAAAGTTTGGATGGCCTCAATTTGATCACCAGGATAAAATGTCAAAATACAAAAATGCTACAGTGGGCTTGTGACAAGTAGCAAGGGCCTTGTATTGTTGAAATTTCTAGATTCATTCTTTATGAAAAAGAATTAAACAGTGCTAACTTATAGCTGGAATGGGTTTGAGGTGCCTTTTCTTCTTAGGAATATTTTTGATGTTTCACTCTTCCTCATAACATCATCATTCTAGCATGTTGCAAATGTGAAGGTCTGTGATGCTAATTCAATTACTGAAACAGTCATGGAACATGCCAATCCTTTGGTTTGTAATATTTTTGTAGGCTAATGATGCTCGCAAGGACTTACATGAAAAGGAAAAGGAAATTCAAGATCTGAAACAAGAGGTTTTGGAATTGACGCAAGCACTCAAAGATGCAAATGACCAGTGTGTCTTGCTCTTCAATGAAGTTCAGAAGGCGTGGAAAGTTTCTTTCACCCTGCAATCAGATTTAAAGGTTTTGTAATTTCACAAGTTTGGTATTTTCCCATTCTATCACGGACTGCATGCTACCTGACTGTTTAGAATAACTTTGGTTTTTCAATTTGTTGCTCGAATCTGTTTTAGCCATTAGCCAACTCCCCCCCCCCCCCCCCCCCCCCCATCTTTATGGCGAAGAAAATTTATCTTGACAAATTATTTAATATTTTGCTTAAAAAAATAGGTCATATCTTTTTCTTGTTTTCAGAATAATATTTTTTCACAATTTTTGTATGTAATAATTATTCATTTTTCTTTACTAGTTTGTTTATAACTAAAGTTTCAATTAAAAATAAATTCAAGCAACTTATTTTAATCTTTCAATCAAAATCTTGTTTTAAAATTGTTTCCTTGATAGTAATTTAAATTCAAAATAGCACCATGATGGATTAGAATTAATCAATTGATTTTGCTCACAACACAACACAACAATTCATTAACAGACAGCTTATATATTCCTTCATTTCATATTACAACACCGAAAAACTGTCACAACATGACACTGCACAACATGGTATAGCTGGGCCAACAGGCTGAGTTATTAGTACTTCTAATTTGTTAATGGATCAGATCTCTAACTAAGAAAACACAAATATTTAAGTACTAATTAATTAGAAGGCTCAAAAGAACACATACACACTTCTTTTTGCTGGCGATATTGCAAGTCTAGGCAAAGGTGGGTAAGAAAGTTTGGATGGCCTCAATTTGATCACCAGGATAAAATGTCAAAATACAAAAATGCTGCAGTGGGCTTTTGACAAGTAGCAAGGGCCTTGTATTGTTGAAATTTCTAGATTCATTCTTTATGAAAAAGAATTAGACAGCGTTAACATATAGCTGGAATGGGTTTGAGGTGCCTTTTCTTCTTAGGAATATTTTTGATGTTTCACTCTTCCTCATAACATCATCATTCTAGCATGTTGCAAATGTGAAGGTCTGTGATGCTAATTCAATTACTGAAACAGTCATGGAACATGCCAATCCTTTGGTTTGTAATATTTTTGTAGGCTAATGATGCTCGCAAGGACTTACATGAAAAGGAAAAGGAAATTCAAGATCTGAAACAAGAGGTTTTGGAATTGACGCAAGCACTCAAAGATGCAAATGACCAGTGTGTCTTGCTCTTCAATGAAGTTCAGAAGGCGTGGAAAGTTTCTTTCACCCTGCAATCAGATTTAAAGGTTTTGTAATTTCACAAGTTTGGTATTTTCCCATTCTATCACGGACTACATGCTACCTGACTTTTTAGAATAATTTTGGTTTTTCAATTTGTTGCTAGAATCTGTTTTAGCCATTAGCCAATTCTCCCCCCCTCCTGAAAACTTGTATATGGGAATGCAAAATTTTCAATTTTGGGAAAAATTAAATGCATGCTTCTATACTTTGCTGAGCCATCTGATTGGATGCATAAGGGACACGTGCTTCTGTATTTAACATTGAATTTTGTACTTTTTAACTGTCCATATCTGGTTATACATTTGTTTTGTTGCCTCTAAACCAGAAATTAAGCTGTTTCATTTCTCTCATTGATGCAGTCAGAGAATATTATGATTGCTGACAAGCATAAGGTGGAAAAGGAACAAAATGCTCAGCTTAGAAATCAAGTAGCTCAACTGCTACAGATGGAACAGGATCAAAAAATTATAATGCAACAAAAAGATTCCACAATTCAGACACTCCAGGTTTGTTTTATATTCTACTTCTCTTTCCTGCATCTTGGGCTTCATTCCCTGTATATATACTGGTTCTAAATGTAGTTTATGTTCCTATACATAGTGATAGCTCGTGACAATTTCTTAACTATTTCTTACCTGGCTCTGTCTAGGAGTCATTGGTAGTTTCTCATCTTTGAGTAATCTGAGCATCTTTTCAGCATGCAATTATGTATTAAGTTTGTATTTGCATTGATCACAGAGCCCAAGCACTTCTATTAACAAATAAATGTGATACTTTAGCTTATCACAGAAGAGAAAAGGTCACAACTAGCAATCAAAATAAACATATGTACCTTTTCCTTTTGTGTTCTGTTTTGGGTCTTTTTGTAGGCAAAGGAAGTGTATTTCTAAGTTTGTCTTTGGAGTGTGAAGTCGTTAATCAGATTTGTGCTTTTTATGAACCCTAATGACAGGGGAAAATAAGATTTCTTCTATCTCAATTCTTTTAGTTTTTCTCTCAGACAAGAAAAAAGATATTGGAGTTTGGAGAGGTTTGGTAAATTTGTCACTCTTTTATTTTCACCACCGATCAGGACTCCATGTTGATCTTATTTCTCCCTGGATAATTGCAATCAGAAAGCTAAAAGCTAAGGTGCCTTATCTGCATAGTGGTTCTCCTTGAGATGAATACCAATAACCTGTTGCAGGTTAGGGGGTTCATGAAGCCCTTTCTCTTGTCGATTGTGTTATGTGTTTTGATAGTGGGAGTTGGACACCTTTTCTCACTTCATTATGTGGCATGGGCACTGTGGAATAGATCTATTGATTCATGGGATTCATTGGGTGTTCTAGGATCAGTGGAGGTCCTCTTCTTGATTTTTTCAGATGTTTATGGGAAGATGAAGGATAGCAAGATCAAGCAAATTTTTGGAATCTTCAGTGACTGTCATCTCTCAAGGCAACTTTTGAGGGACAGAATAGTTTTTCTCACCTCTTTATGGTCTTTTGGGTGCCACCTACTTCTTTTCTCTGTCTCTGATTGATAGCAATCCCTCTCTCCCTCTAAGCGGGCATCCAGAAGTATCTTTGCACTAGAAGCTATAGAATCATCACATTAGAAGAACAAAGAGAATTAGGAGGTATCCAACTCCAACTACTACAGGAAAGGCCCCCCTCTCATGAATCAATTTGATGGATCTTCCACTTTTGGAAGTTCCGCCAATCAGTGGCTCTAGGCAAGTCATACTGGGAATGTTGTTCCGCACATTAGCTCAATTCTACCTTACACATCCCCACTATTATGTTCTGGTGTCCGGCTATGCCCCCTTTAAACAGACAAGACGGATGAAAACTATATATAGTTATTCTGGAAATCCATCGAAATCACCTGGTTTTGTTAAAAAACTTCAACTAACTTTGGGTTTATTTCACTCATGAAAGACCCAGTTGCTGTTGAAGCTAGGCCAGTGGTCTTAAGAAAGAAAAGGCCAGGGTTTAGTTCACTCATGAAAGACTCAGTTGTTGTTGAAGCTAGGCCAGTGGTCTTAAGAAAGCCTCAAGATTTCATTCGATGTTGATCATGAATCCATTAGAGTTCTAGTATGTGGTAACGTTCTGATCCAATCTTCACTAGAAGAGGCAATGTCAATTGTATTTGTGCTCCATTTGGCATTAGCCTTCCTACCTAAACAGATAGACCATTTGTAGAACAAATCTATCCATAGCTCTTTCCCTCTCTTTTCTTCCCATTCGGGTTGGGTTTACCCAAAAGTAAAGAAAGAAGCTTCAGTGATTGTCATCTCTCAAGGTAACTTTTGAGGGGCAAAATAGTTTTTCTCACTTCGTTATGGTCTTCAGCAAATGGGGTCATCGAAGGTGTTTCTTTAGCTGTTATTCAAAGAAACTAAACATCCCTAGTATGATAGAGTTCCTTTTTGTTTCAGCTCATGTTCCCGTTTAAAGGGTGGCTCATGGCCTTCTGTTCTGTACTTGTGCTGTTGCTCTTTTTCTGATAGGATTACTTCTTTTATGAAAGAAAAAATCAATTTTTGTTGGTGTTCTGTTCTGCTGCTCACATATTTTCTGTAAATGGTTTTATCATAATGGGAAAATTCACTTTTGGATTTAGGCCCAAATTAAAAGCATGGAGTCACAGCTCAGTGAAGCTCTCCGTTTGAGGGAAGCTCGGCCAACATTTGGCTCAGAATCATGGCCTGTGATTTCATCAATCTCTAAGGCAACTGGGGATGGCATGGATTCTTCAGCAGTAACCAAGAAACTTGAAGAAGAACTAAAAAAGCGTGATGCATTGATTGAGGTCTGCAATAATTTCCATAAATGTACTTGAAATTGAGAACTATTTGAATAAGTATGGATTTCTAACTGCTCTACTTCTCCTCTAATTATCAATAACATTGAGATGTATGGAAGAGTGAGCCCTGGTTCATGTAATTATATGTTTTCATTTGTTTTCCATACAAATGGTATGGAAAAAAAGGGAGGGAGAGAAAATACCTAGGGAAGAAAAATACAAGGCCCTGAAATGCATATTAGATATAGGTGTCTTTTAGTGAAACGAGAGGCATAGTTTTCCTATTTCATGAATCCATTTTTCCTCGCACCAATTTGGACTTGCTTCCTCAGGTGTAGTTTGTCTTACAGGAGTTGATTATTTGTTTGATTATGCAGAGGTTGCATGAAGAAAATGAGAAACTGTTCGATAGATTAACAGAAAAAGCCTCTTTAGCTGGATCACCACAGGTAGTTTTTTAATTTCATCTGATGTTGATGTAATCACTTCTTTTTTATATAATTTTACATATAGTTTATTTTCCCAAAATTTGCAATCTGCCTGATTGTTACATTCTCTTGTTATACTTTGTACTTGTTGTGAAAGGATACAAATTTTAGATTTTATTAGACCATCTACCTGCATGATGCTGCTGATAAATTTTGGGAGGCAATTTTTTTCAATTAGAACTCTGAGAATATGTTTATGCTTTCTAATTTAATAAATTTAAATATTATTAGTGTGATTTTAGGTTGTTAATATTTAACATTGTATGTGCACTTTTAGAAAGTTTGGGTATAACTTATGGGCGTGTTTGATTTTTTAATTTATGGGTGTGTTTGATTTTTTTTCTTTAAATTCTCTATGATTATGTTTTATGTGTATTTTAGAAAAGAAGAAAGAATCACATAAAAAATCAAATGAATAGAATAGAGAGAGAAGTGTGCAAGATACACGCTTCATGTCATCTGTCCTTGAGACAGCCTTGTCACCCATACCCATTTTTGCAGGTCTGTGCCTTTTCTACTCAATTCTTCACCAACTAGGTTTTCATTATCTACAAACTTCATGCTTACTAACACCAAACACAATAAAAACAAATCCACAAGCACTATTTCAACACCCAAACATCCCTGTTTTAATGTAAGATTGAACCTGTTGAACAACTCATATATCGAATCCAACTACAAATGACTCGTTAAAAAAAAAGGCTTATATTAATTGAGTTTAAAATAATAAATTGAAATTGTGATATTTGATCAACAACAAGGACAACAAAGTATATTGGTTGCTAGAGTAAAACATCCTAAACCATATAGTATTATTATAACTATGGTGTTTATGTCAAAGATTTGAAGTTTCCAGGCCGAGTTCTTTCACTTCAGATGCTTTAATTCATGAAAATGTCAGTTTTTGAGGTGAAGGTTCTGCAGTTTTGTTTCTTTATTTCCAAGATGGTGAAATAGGTGCTCTTCCTTTCAACCTTTCAAATCCTGCATGCATATATAGAGGACAAGTTCAAAGAACATTGTAATTGAGTTCTGGTATATGACAATAACACTAATACATCTTATTGATTCTAATTAGTTAAAAAAGAATAATATTTCTGCGTGGAATTGATGAAGATTTTTTTTTCATTTTTAATATTAACATAATTGGTTTCAACAGCCTGTTTCTTTTTACAATTCTTTGTATTCAGATAGACATGTCACTCTATTAAGAATCAAGTTGTCAAAGCATCTATTCTGTTCCGGTGTTGTGGTAGTTTCTATATGCTCACTATTCTTTTTTTTTTTTTTTTTAAAACAGAAAACTTGCAATCTATTTAATATTTCCTCGCATTGCCAGGCAGGCACTTTGTGTAGGGTGATAATGTATGCATGTTACTTTGGGTGACAATTCTTCTATTGCCTGTCAAGCAAATGCTTCCAGATTTCTAACTTTGGTATATTCCTTTTCAGGTGTCTAGTCCATTGTCCAAAGGAACTGTGAATGTTAAGTCTCAGGAGCTGGGAAGGTGTTTGCTCAGATTTGATTTTAGTAGTGATTGTTTTGTCTTTTTACTTTCTTCATATGTGCATAGCTGTATAGTGAACTTCTTTGTAATTCTTTACCCAGAAATGAGAACAATAAAGGACGTTCAATGGATGTTGTTCCATCACCATTGGGTGCAGATAAGACTGATGGAACTGTTGCTCTGGTTAAATCTGGATCTGAGAAAGTTAAATCCACCCCAGCAGGAGAATATCTTACAGCTGCACTAAATGACTTCGATCCTGAACAATATGACAGCCTTGCTGCCATTTCAGATGGTGCAAACAAGCTTTTGATGTTGGTATGCTTTGTGACTGCCTGTTCCATCTGGATTGAAAATTTACAGTCTAATTTCAATGTGTATCTTGTTCAAGTGAACATTTATATCAGCCCGACCAGTTCTCCAATTTGAAATGGGGATATAATGGTCCTTCTAATGTTGACCTTAGGGAAACTAGATCTACCCAGTGGTTCCTTCATCATTGACTGCCTGTATCTAAGTTTCATCCTTGAACATTGGTTTAGTTCCAAAATACTTGTTAGAAAACTTAAGTGACAGGAAGTGTTTAACTCTAGCCATCTTTGTTATGATTTATAGGTGTGTTTATGCCTCAGAACTGAGTACTCTGGTAATCTTCATTTGCTGTGATTTGATATAGGGAATATTTTCCTTAAAATGTCTTGTAAATTCCCTAGCATTTGTCTTAGGTTTGGACATGGTGTTCTTCGATTGTTTCACTGGATTTATTTTGGCATAGTACTTTTCACTTTTTAATTTCTAACAATTTTGGTAATAATCGTTTAGTGGGATTTATTTTTTAATTTTAGTAATGTTTGGATTACTAACCATTTTGGTAATAATCGTTTAGTGGGATTTAATTATATAGGAAAATCTTTTAAAATCAAGGTGACATGGTTATTGTTAGCACATTCACTTTATATATATATTATAAGCTGATACATCATTTAGTAAAATTGAGTTATTCCCAAGATAAATAAATTATATTTTATAAATAAAAATACTTGCGATTGAATATTTCTGCTGCTATTGCTGAAAAGTTTTCATTGCATAGCTTCTTATATTCCATCCACTGGGAATTTTATGCTTGTATTAATAATACCTTGCATGGTGACTTCCAATATTTTGCAGGTTCTGGCAGCAGTCATTAAAGCAGGTGCTTCTAGAGAGCATGAAATACTTGCTGAAATCAGAGATGCTGTTTTCTCTTTTATCCGCAAAATGGAACCAAAGAGGGTAATGGATACCATGCTTGTTTCCCGTGTCAGAATTTTGTACATAAGATCTTTGCTTGCTAGGTCTCCGGAGTTGCAGTCCATCAAGGTAACAGTGTATTTGATGCTTGTTTCATTCATTTCTCTTGCTGAACATATATGCAGTCATCTGTTTCTTTATTGAATTACTGTGTCTATTCTCTTTTTTTGCTTCCTTTTGTAGGTTCCTCCTGTTGAGTGCTTTTTGGAGAGGGCTAATACCGGACGAAGTAGAAGCTCCAGCCGAGGCAATAGTCCTGGAAGATCCCCTGTGCACTTTGTGGAGGAGCAGATCCAAGGCTTTAAAGTGAACATAAAGCTGGAGAAGAAGTCGAAGTTATCATCAGTTGTTTTGAGAATGAGAGGAATCGATCAGGTTGCTGCCATTTGCTGTCCTTTCCTCTTTCTTTTGGTTTTCTTTCCCTTTTCTCCTGCCAACTTTCGAGATTAACATTCTGCCCTGTGTCATCTATTTTCTGCTATTTTCCCAGCCAAACGTGCAATAAAAGTAATTTCATGTAGTGTGCATAAGAACATAAATAATCTAAAGCTAGCCCAGCAGGAAAAGGACAAGAGTTCTCTTCCTTGAATGAAAAATATTGAGAATCTTGAAATGTTGTGACTAGTCTTATGAAATTTTGTGTTATAATCTTTTGCTGATGTGCTTATAAAGATTATTATGTACTCCCAAATCTCGTTGTATGGGTCATAGTATTCTGCTGGATATAATTTTTTCATGTTGCTAATTGACTCCAATAATTTTATTTGTCATACCTGCAGGATGCATGGAGGCAGCAGGTAACTGGTTTGTTGTATGGGTCATAGTATTCTGCCAGATATACTTTTGTCATGTTGCTAATTGACTCCAATAATTTTGTTTGCCATACCTGTAGGATGCATGGAGGCAGCAGGTAACTGGTGGAAAACTGAGGGAAATTCAAGAGGAAGCAAAAAGTTTTGCAATAGGAAACAAAGCTCTTGCTGCTCTCTTTGTTCATACACCAGCTGGCGAGCTGCAGAGACAAATTAGGTCCTGGCTTGCAGAGAATTTTGAGTTTCTTTCTGTTACTGGAGATGATGCATCGGGAGGGATCACTGGCCAATTAGAACTCCTTTCGACTGCTATTATGGATGGCTGGATGGCTGGATTGGGTGCTGCATTGCCTCCCAGTACAGACGCTCTTGGCCAGCTTCTATCCGAGTATGCAAAACGGGTTTTTACTTCTCAATTGCAACACTTAAAGGTACGCCTCTTCATTAGCTGAGATTTACTCTTATTTTGCTCCTTGTTACTTGAAATGTGTACTATAGATGCCCAGGCACGAACCTGGCAGCCATCTTCTCTGCATGGTTTGGTTACTCACACTAGAGTATATACACAGTGCAGTTGCTTGTCTTTTGTGTAGAGTTGCTGTTATATTTGAGAACCTGAGTTCTTCATGGGATTCCTGTGACTGTCTGTTTTCCTAACAAACATGGTACTTTGATCTTATTGCATTATTTCTTCTGGAAAAGCTTTTCTTGGCAAGGTGACTGATGGTTTTGATCAAAACATGAGAATGTATCATTAGTTAAATTTAGCTAGGGTTTTTTTTTTGTGAGGAGTTTGTTGGTGTTGGAGAGGGGCCATGCTCTATCGTTTGAAAAGAGAGCATGATTTTGATCAGGACATTAGTGGTGGGTGGACTGTACCATTTACGCTGTCCCTGAAGATAGAGATGCTTGGGAACTTGTCATAAAAAGTTGGCTGTGGAATTTGGCAAGTAAAATATGAGATCCAGAAAACCTTGTGCAAAAAAAGAATTCAAATTTCTGATTTTATTTAAGAGAAATTGGAGATGAATATGTTGGTACCAGAGAGAGTCATGTCCCATTATGTGGCCACTGTGCAGTTAATGTGGTTTTGGTCTGTGCAAGATGCTCATGTTGATGGAGTTTCAGCTTGTCTGTTGTCGTGGGAAGACAGGAATGCTTCATTACTTTCTTGTAAAATTCTGGGGGTGAAGTTAATTGGCATCCATAACCTTTTTCTAACAAGATAGTTTGATATTTTGTTTATGGAGACAAAAATTTGACAATTAGGGGGCGTTTGTTTCTAGAAAATAACCCTCATAAATATTTTCCAATTTTTGGTGAGCTTTGGAAAAGTTGGTCAACATAAAATGAAATAATTTACAGTCAAACTCAAAACACCCTTAAAAACTTTGAAAAATGACTTAGGGTTCTCAGAAAAGGAAAACATTTTACAAGGGACCCACATCAATAAACAAGTAAATAAATACAACCATCACATGCGAACACTCAATTGGAACCAACATCAATAAACAAGTTGACACAAAAAACAGTATTTGGCAAAAAGTGTTTGGCTCTTTGCATAAATGATTTGCTTTTTTCCATGCACAACAAACAACTAACAAATAATTTTCATTTAAAACACCCAACTCAACAAACAACAAACAAATAATTTTCATTTAAAACACCCAAATAATGGAAAATCACTCATTTTCCAGTAAAATATTTTCCTTGAATGCAGATTATTTTCCAGAAACAAATGCCCCCTGGGATGAGAGAGATAATTTTGGATACGAAAAACTTACGTAGCTCTTCTTTTGTTGCGCATCCTTTTTTGTACTAATCTGTTCTTGAACCCAATACTCTGCCCTGTCAAGAACAGCAGTGTCCAAATTCTCACGACATAAATGCATAATCTCCTAGGACTCATGTTTCCTCTTCCTATGAATTAATTCATGCTGACCAATCCATCTAAAGAAGAGCGTTGCACATATCTGAGTAACTACACTCCTTGAGTACAAATTCTCCAGTAAGGGCCCTTTTCTTTTTTTGACGAAATGCCTGTAGCCTTTAAGTAATTTTTCTTTCTATGGTCTTCAAAGAGAGCTAATTTCAGTGATTGGTGAAAGAACATTGGGGATTAGAATAAACCTAACTAATTGGAAAACCAAAAAATTATATTTCCTTAGTTCATTTGAAGCAACTGTTTGGCAATGAGCAGACAGGTGTATATTTCAAGATTTTATTTACAGATGCACTTTGCTGTCATGTTCATTTTCAGGACTCTTAATGCTCACATTCATAAGCTCTGTCACTTCATCCTCAAGAGAATTTGAAAATCTTTGTCTCCTGCTCGAGAGAGTTTCTGTATTTATCTGTTCTATAGCACCCTTGATGAATCATCTAAATCATGAAGCCATGATATTAATGTTTGGTTTCAGAGCAGCTGCACATCTTACATTGTGTTGGAGCTTTTTGATTTTTTACTCTTATCAGGCATTAACTCTTAAAGAGTCTTTTATAAATAATCTGGAAATTCAAATAGCTAAACTTTGAGGGAAAAAAAGTCATTTGTTTCCTTTAGGCATTGAACTTAATTGAAGGTGTGAATAATCCATATTACTCCATATACAGTGCTTTTTTATTCTATTTTCCAGCATTTAGCCATATAGTGATGAGATATTTTCCGAGATATATTTGCTGTGGTGCATATGATCTTACTTCAGTAAACCAGTTGTGTTCTCTCTCTCTCTCTCTCTCTCTCTCCCTCGAGAGAATTTGAAAATCTTTGTCTCTTCTGCTTGAGAGAGTTTCTGTCTTTATCTGTTCTATAGCACCCTTGATGGATCATCTAAATCATGAAGCCATTTTATTAATGTTTGGTTTCAGAGCAGCTGCACATCCTTCATTGTGTTGGAGCTTTTTGATTTTTTACTCTTATCAGGCATTAACTCTTAAAGAGTCTTTTATAAATAATCTGGAAATTCAAATAGCTAAACTTTGAGGGAAAAAAAGTCATTTGTTTCCTTTAGGCATTGAACTTAATTGAAGGTGTGAATAATCCATATTACTTCATAGACAGTGCTTTTTTACTCTATTTTCCAGCATATAGCCATATAGTGACGAGATATTTTCCGAGATATATTTGCTGGGGTGCATATGATCTTACTTCAGTAAACAAATTGTGTTCTCTCTCTCTCTCTCTCTCTCTATTTTGACCCTGTTCTAGTTTCTCATGAGGGTGTGTTTACAACCATGAGCACCATTTGAACACTGTCTTAATCTCTCCATTTTTTTTTTTATCAGGATATTGCTGGGACCTTAGCAACAGAAGAGGCAGAAGATGCAGCACAAGTAGCGAAACTGCGTTCAGCTCTAGAGTCTGTTGATCACAAAAGAAGAAAGGTAGTTTATTTTCAGCTGACCAGCATGTTTTGTCCATCCTTAAATATGTTACAGTCACCTTTCTTCACTGAATTATTAGATTGCATTTCAAAGTCAAAGGTTGTAAATGTGTACATCTTAAGTGGATTCTTTTCATGCTGAGTGGAATCATTTAAATGCTGATGAATAATTTTGATGTGACTAGAAATTGTGTATGCTGTGCATTAATTTTCTAAATTAGGAGATGCTGAGTCATCAATTGGAACTTCCAACCCTCCTTTTTTTAACCATTTTCACTTGAAGGGTAAAAGCGTCATGCTGGTAAAGAAAGTCAATGTCTTTAAGCAATCATTGATATCACGTGGAGATGGTGTTTGGATTTTAAATCATGTCCAGAAGAAAAAAAAACAGAGAGTTTCAACATCTCAGAACACTTGGTATGAATGGTGGGTGTATAGCAATTTTTTTAGTCATGATAGGAACTCAAGTAGAGGAGCTAGATGCCACTTCAAATTTCTGGTTCTGAAAGTGATGGCTAGATGTTGATGATTACTAACAAGATAGGAGCACCTATGATAGTCTTAAAGCTGAGTAAACTAGAGATGGGAATTAGTACCTAAAGGTCTATTATATTCCATATATTTTTATCATTTGCTGAGTATTTTCCCAAAATTTTTATAGCATGGCTAGATCATTATTAAGCTTATGTAACTAAGATAATGATTGATCAGTTTTGCAATAGTGAATTGTGGATGTTGTTATTTCTTAAAAATATTCAATGGATGGTCATCTTCATCTGCAATTATTGAATTTAGAAATTTGTGCTGTTGTCAATCTTTTGTCACCTCTTGATATTAAAATGTTAATTGAGCTGATACTATAAAGGTTACTGGGCCTTCTATGGTGTATGGTTCTTTGGACGTTGAAAGATTTGTCTTTTCTATTTTCTGTTTTCTATTTTCTATTTGTTTCATCTATGTTTTTAGTTGAGCGGTGTTAAATTCTTTATTTATCCATTCGTTTCTTGCCCTGAGTAATAGATTGTATTTAGTGCACTTGTGCTATGACAATTGTGTTTTCCTTTTCCTTTTCTTTTTTGGTAATGGCGTGACAATTATGCTACATTATCTTATCCTTCCACCCATTTTTTATTGGGTTTAAAAAATACATTCTTTGCATGTCTTGATGTTATTATTTGTTATCCTTAGATTTTGCAACAAATGAGAAGTGATGCAGCCTTATTAACATTGGAAGATGGTGGTTTGCCTGTTCAAAATCCTTCAACTGCTGCTGAAGATGCAAGATTAGCATCTCGTGGTAAGAGTAGAAACAGTAAAAGCGTGGCTAAAAGCTGAACAGAAATTGAAGGGAGAGCAGTAATCAGAACAATGCAAATATGGCTAAAAAATTGAGAAGAAATTGAAGTTGGAGCTAGAGATTAAGATATAGAGCTTGTATGAATCATCTAACTTAAATAAATTATTAATAAAACAAAGCTTGTGGTGTAAAATAGCTCTACTTGCCTATTTATACTAGTTCAAAGGCTTGACCCTTGTAGGAAAGAAATAAAGTAACATGCCACCTACATGATCGATAGAAAATCCAGATAACAAAGATTCCTAATAAATGAACAAAAAGAAAAAGAAAAGAAAAGAAAGAAACAAGGAAATCATAATCAGCTACGAAACTTAGAAGCTCCCATGTCATACTATTAGTTGTGGTGGTATAGGCAGGCACATTACACAAGTAAATGATAGAGGGTGCAAGAAAATCTAGAAATCAAGTTTGTTGTCCATAAAAATGGAGGATTGCCATCAGAAGCCTGACAACGCCAAAGTGAATAGTTTCTCCTTTTTCCTTTCATTGAAACACTATTTCTATATTGGTATCATAAAAAATTGTTCCATCATGGTAGTTTTAATGTTTTATTGTATCTCATTATTCGGTTAATTGAAAAACAATTAGAGGATCATTAATGTATTTAAACAATTGAAAATATTAATGTTAGATAAGAAAAAAAAAGAGAGACCGATACTCTATTGCTTTCCCTTGCATTGTTACATCCATGCACATGCTCGTTTTTATTTAAAAGATGATCACATTAATTAGAGAAGAAACGGAACAAAAAAAGGCAATTTACACAACAGGGAGGATAAGCTATTATGTATGTATAGCCTAGCTCCAAGAATAGAAGTTGATACCTTCGAGTTAGAAGTCCTGAAAAACTACTTGGTTAACCCTGGAAACATTGAGAAGAAATTGAAGTTGGAATCATCTAACTTAAATAAATTATTAATAAAACAAAGCTTGTGGTGTAAAATAGCTCTACTTGCCTATTTATACTAGTTCAAAGGCTTGACCCTTGTAGGAAAGAAATAAAGTAACATGCCACCTACATGATCGATAGAAAATCCAGATAACAAAGATTCCTAATAAATGAACAAAAAGAAAAAGAAAAGAAAAGAAAGAAACAAGGAAATCATAATCAGCTACGAAACTTAGAAGCTCCTATGTCATACTATTAGTTGTGGTGGTATAGGCAGGCACATTACACAAGTAAATGATAGAGGGTGCAAGAAAATCTAGAAATCAAGTTTGTTGTCCATAAAAATGGAGGATTGCCATCAGAAGCCTGACAACGCCAAAGTGAATAGTTTCTCCTTTTTCCTTTCATTGAAACACTATTTCTATATTGGTATCATAAAAAATTGTTCCATCATGGTAGTTTTAATGTTTTATTGTATCTCATTATTCGGTTAATTGAAAAACAATTAGAGGATCATTAATGTATTTAAACAATTGAAAATATTAATGTTAGATAAGAAAAAAAAAGAGAGACCGATACTCTATTGCTTTCCCTTGCATTGTTACATCCATGCACATGCTCGTTTTTATTTAAAAGATGATCACATTAATTAGAGAAGAAAAGGAACCAAAAAGGCAATTTACACAACAGGGAGGATAAGCTATTATGTATGTATAGCCTAGCTCCAAGAATAGAAGTTGATACCTTCGAGTTAGAAGTCCTGAAAAACTACTTGGTTAACCCTGGAATAATACTGGATGAAGTTCTCTGATCCGAGGGAGACCTGAAAAACTACGTGGTTAACCCTGGAATAATACTGGATGTAGTTCTCTGATCCGAGGGAGAGGGAAGTGACTCAAGCTTGTGACCCCTTGGAACTTTCAACATCTGAGGGAGACGGAAGTGACTCTAGCTTGTGACCCCTTGGAACTTTCAACATTTCCTGCTAGCTGCTGAATTGAATAACCCTTTAAGTACGAATGAGATGCCATACCTTATAATTTAAATAACAATTGAGATGCTGGTATTTCTTGGATCTTCATGCGCATGTGGATTGTGAATGATTTTGCATTCTATTATAATTTTGTAACCTTCTCTCACCTGATCGTTTCAATCTCCTGTGAACTACTGCAGTCAATTCCTGAACAAGATGACCCCCTTCATGAGCTGGCACATGCTCGAAAATCTACTGCTGATTTGAGGTCTGGTGCAGAAACTGATGTGGCACAGTGGAACGTTTTGCAATTCAATACAGGCTCGACTACCCCGTTTATCATCAAGTGTGGAGCAAACTCAAACTCAGAACTGGTGATTAAGGCTGATGCCCGTGTTCAGGAACCTAAAGGTGGTGAAATCATGAGGGTCGTTCCAAGACCATCAGTTTTGGAAAATATGAGCATGGATGAAATGAAACATGTATTCTCTCAACTACCTGAAGCTTTAAGCTTGCTTGCCCTTGCAAGGACTGCAGATGGTACCCGAGCTAGGTATTCTAGACTTTATAGAACTTTAGCTATGAAGGTTCCCTCATTGAGGGACCTTGTTGGTGAGCTTGAGAAGGGTGGAGTGCTGAAAGATGTGAAGTCATGAATTTAAAGAATGTTGAGAACTCAGAGCATGCCTTGTATGATATGATGATTGGTTGTGCTTGCCGCGGTGTTCATATTATTATTATTATTAATTCCTGTTACGCACGGTGTTCATATTATTATTATTATTATTAATTCCTGTTACGATTTTTTGCTGGGAGAGTGCATGGTTGAATTGATTTTGGTGGAAACAAGTTGCAGCTTAATTATGATTAGTTTGCCAAAGAAAGCCATTGTGTTCAAGACTTGTATTACAGTTATGACGTATCATATCAGATAATCCTCTGAAATTATTGCAGATATTAATGAGCAATTTAGTGTAACTAGTTATTTTTTGGAGTGTGATTAGCCTTCTCTATCGTAACATGGATAATGAAACATGTTGTGGTATGGTTTTCTCATGTATATTGAATTTCCAAAATATTTTGCAGCTGTTTTTCCCACCAGTTTTGGCTAGTGTTTCTTCAATAATCCCAGATCTAGCATCCAAGCTAATTGATTTGATGTTTTTGTTTATTTGGCTTATCCACTCATTTTTTAAGGTTTCTTGTTGCTGTTTATTCCATGCATAGTTATTAAGCTTCACCTGAGAAGTGGCTCAAATTCTCATGCCGATTTTGTTTCATTTTTTCTTTTTTATCTAAAAGTTTTGGCGTCAATTTTATGATGTATTCTTTTACTCGGTTCAAGGGATGGTTCGAACAGATCCTGGATTAGCCTTATAGCCAAGGCTGGCTTGCTCCATGCCTCTCAATCAGTGGTGGAATGCTAGAAATGAAAAGGCAACCACGTTAGTCATCCCTTTCCTTTGCATTATAGATTTGGAAAATCTAACTTATAAAATTTAAAATTTTGGTTTGTGTCAATTATTCCCCATAGTTTTCATGGTAGTTTCAAGTAGTTTCTCGCCCGCATTTCCTTACAGGTTGTATCTGAATGTTGGAATGTAAAAAATTAATATTATCCTTGTCCTTAAATTTGATATAATAATTCAAACTTCAAAATCTCTAATTTAATTTTTTTTAAATAACATGAGTGTGACAAATAAAAAAAAATCAAAGAAAAAAGGTAGGTTTTAACATGACGACCGTGTAACTTGAATTATAATTTTTATTAAATAAAATTAATAAAAAAATCAATTTATAATTAATTAAATATTAAATAAAATTAAGTAAAACTCAACATAAAATTTACAAAAAAAAAAAAAAGAACCAAAAAACAAATGGCCACTAAAACAAGCATGGGCCTGTACAAAATAGTCTAGACGCCTAGGAGCAGGCTTGTATTCAGCTCTCTATTTTTTTTTTTTTTTTAAATCATCTGTCACATTAACAAAAATATTAGCAGCACCAAGACTCAAGCCCCTGGCCTTCTCTACGCCAGTGTCACGCAATAACCAATTGAGTCCCGAAACAATTGTATAATCAAATAATTTAAATAATATCCTAACATTTTTCAATACTAATATGAACAATTACGCGTGTAATTAAAAAGGGGCAAAGTTTTCAATAAAGCAAAATCACTAAAACAAATAAAAGGACGTGAATCTTTTGCTTTATCACTAAAAGAATAAATGAGTTGATGGAAAAAAACCTTCATTTCACATTTGCCTCATTGAAAATCTTTCCCTTTTCAATGATTTTTCTGTATTATTTTCAATTCATTTATTCTTTTAGTTTCCAGTAATTTTGGATAATATTGAGAAATTTTATAAATCTTAGAAAATAAATTAAAATTTACACATATTTTTCATTACTACTGTAAATGGAAACAAACAAAAATGAAGGTGAAGGGAATTTTTGAGTTAATTGATTTCAAAACATATTCTATCATGTAATTTTTAAATTTTTTCACTCACATATTCTTATTTTTTTCTCATATGCCATTTTGTCATATTCTGAAAAAAATATTTAGAAAAATAATTTTAAAAAGTCTAAAAAATGAAATTAAAAAATTAAAAATAAATAAAAAACTAGAAAGCACAAGAAACCTTGAAAAATAAAATAAAAAACTAAAGGACTAAAAAATTAATACAATCATAAAACCTTATAAATACAAATAGATCTCTAACAATGAAATAATTTTTATGAATATGGTTTTTCCAGATTTATTTAAAAAGCCACTCTTTCACTAGAAAATGCATAATGAATAATTTTAATACATCTTTTTAAAGTAACCAAGTTAAGGCATACCAAAACTATTAAACAATTTTTATGAATATGGTTTTTCCATATTTTTATTTAAAAAGCCACTCTTTCACTAGAAAATGCATAATGAATAATTTTAATACATCTTTTTAAAGTAACCAAGTTAAGGCATACCAAAACTATTAAACCCATCTCTGTTTATTATCGAATTTAAAATAATATTATTTAAAAAAAAAATACAAAGTTAATCCATTTATTTTTGGATGTACTCATAACTCATATGCAATTTAATGTAAGTTAATGGATCATAATTAACCTGCATGATTAGCCGAGATTAATATTAATTAGACATGCTGTATAGAGAGTTCTTTTGATATTATATATTATAATAGTAGTTATTTTTAAAAATTATATAGAGAGTTCTTTTGATATGATATATTATAATAGTAGTTATTTTTACAAATATTATTTATTTTTAAAATTTTATTTTTAATATCAATAAATCATCTAAACTTATATAAAAGTCTTTTGAAACAAATAAAAAATTATTTATTTTTATAATTTTTTCAGAAGTATTCTTAAAGCACAAGCTTGAAAAGCAGAAACACCCCTGAGAATTTGGTAGGATGTTCAAAGAGGCAGAGCAGCCATATAACAAAATCAGTTGAACTTGTTGCTTCCCTTTGTTGCTGAATCCAACTAACCAACCAAATTATTCTAATAAAAATGAAATTATCAATCATAATTACAGTAATAATATCCGCAGTTATCCTTCAAATTATCGGTCTCTCACTCTTCGTCTTCGGCTTCTTCCCCGTCAAACCAGCTCTCTCCGGCGTCAGGTCCCTCTCTCTCTTTCCCCCACTCTCCCCTCCTTCTCTCTCTCCTTTTCCGATCTCTTCCTCAATCAACCTATACTGATAATTTTAAGTAACAATGCCAGTGGTCCTGAGAGCTTTTATTACGACGATGACGGCGGCAGCGATTCCGTTGCAAATCACACGCGGGCGTCTATGCCTCCTCATCTCCTCAAATCTCTCTATCAGGTTTTTTTAATAAATAAATAAAAATCTAGTTTCAAATTTCAAATAATTCTGATTATATATATCTTTTTAGGAGCTCTCCGGAATCCATCCTTCTTTTGAACGTCTGATTTTGATGGTAAGTAAATGATGATAAAGCATGTGACGTGATGTGATAAAGCTTGTGACGTGATGTGATAAAGCTTGTGATGTGATGAGAGTTTAGGTTATTGATGGTCTTCCAGCGGAATTTGTTCTCGGAAAGGATGGGCAGCCTCCACGGGAGGATTTCAGGGAAGCCATGCCTTATACTCAGGCATTGCTTTCTAATGGAATGGCAAGTGGATACCATGCGAAGGCTGCACCTCCTACTGTTACCATGCCTCGTTTGAAGGTTGATCTATTATGGTTATTAATTTTGTGTTTGATGCTTATTGCTTTATTATTATTATTGTGTTATCATCTCACCATTGATATTTGCAGGCCATGGTTTCCGGTGCGATAGGGGGCTTCTTGGATGTGGCTTTCAATTTTAACACACAAGCTATGTTAGATGATAATCTTCTTGGTTAGTTGCGAGAGAGAATCATTCTTTAATTCACTACTGCTTCTCGTGGACACTAGTTCTAAATTTTGGTTTGCAGGTCAATTTTTTAGGATTGGTTGGAAAATGGTGATGCTTGGTGATGAAACCTGGCTCAAGCTGTTTCCGGGATTATTCACAAGACATGATGGAGTTAGCAGTTTTTATGTAGGTCAACTTTGTGTTTTCCCTGACCAGTATAGTTTGATATTTCTTTGCCTTTTTCGTCCCTTCTGTATCCCCCGACTGTCACACACACAAACACTCAGAGCCGGTGCGTTGGGGATATTCAGCTGTGAAAGGTTTCTAGTCCAACTTTCTTCTTCTTCTTCTTCTATTCAAGTTCCCTTCTCTATACAGGTTAAAGACACAGTACAGGTAGATCAAAATGTTTCTCGACATTTGGAGAACGAGCTTAACAGAGATGACTGGAATCTTCTGGTGAGTTGTTTTATTTCTTGTCAATAATTTAATTCTCCTTGCTTCAAGTTTGGGTGTGGCTGGTTGTAATTGCTTCCCCTTTTCCTTTGTTTCCAGAAATTCTATTACATTGTTCTTTGGAATGTTTATATTAGCTGATTTATCATGAACACTCTAGAATTTATGGACTTTTTTGGGGTTTGGATTACATCTGCTTTGGTTTTTAAAGTTGAGGATTTTAGAGATGCATTCAATATTGCATACAAAGTTTTTTTTTATTATGTTATGATTTCTATGTTTGTTGTTCTTTTTAGATTCTTCATTATCTGGGCTTGGATCATGTTGGGCATATTGGTGGACGTAACAGGTTTTTCCTTTTTCAGATGCACCAGTAATTCTGTAGATATATTTTTCCTCTTATTTCTGGATCTTTACTTATCCTTTTCAACCTTAGTATTTTGATGGCTCCAAAACTTAAGGAGATGGATGAAGTGGTGAAGATGATTCATTTGAGCACTATCCAGACTCGAGATAATGATCAAGGAAAGACACTTCTGGTTTGTGCTACCTCATTTCTACTTTTTAGCAATCAACTGTTTATAGACAACCATTTAGAATATTGGATCCCTTCTACCAAGGGAACATGAGCTGAGTTTCATAGATCACAGGGTTCATTTTTTTATTGGATTGTGTATGATATTGCATTGGAAAATGCGGCCGATGTATGTGATCTAACCTTACTGATACTCTTGACTCATCAAAAGAGAGTAATTACTAGCATTAGTACTTTGGATACGCCTGCAATATCCCAATAACTATTATTAATAAACTTTCAAGTATCTAAATCTGTGCCAAATTTTGATCAACTTTCTGCAACTACAGTGACAAGGGAACACATTCTTAGATCCATAATACTATGTCCTTCAGATGTTTACCATTGTTTTCAAGATGTTTGTCTCTATGATACGTAGTTGTCATTTGTTCTGTGTGCCATATGTAGGTTGTAGTAAGCGATCATGGCATGACTGAGAATGGTAATCATGGGGGCTCTTCGTATGAAGAAACCGACTCGTTAGCTCTTTTTGTTGGCCTCAAAAATGATCTCTCTGATTATGCAGCATCCTCTTGTAACTCTATTTACCAGGTAATTAAAGTATACAACTTCTATCCCTTTGCACTCTGCCAAAAACTTTTTGTAGTTCATTGGTGTAAATTGCATCTGCATCTGGCATGATATTAATGACAATCGACTGATGCCATTGCCTTTAAGACTTTAAAATTTTCAAATTTATTTTCCTATTTGAGCTTTGGATAGCTATAAGTTTTGTTAAAGGGAGTCCTTTTCTCCTCCATGCTCACCCATCAAAATACTTTTAATTCTTTGTGAGTTTGTCTCTCGACACAAAATACTTTTGTGTCGACAGACTATCAAAAGAACTAGTTGGCTTCTTACAACAGCGGCATATTCCTGCTTTCCAAGTTGTTTACCCCTTTCCCATTTGATACTGCAACAATTTTCTATTTTAATTGCTCTTCAAATATAACCTAACTATCTGGAATTTTTGCTTCAAAAATCCCTTGACTATTAATGATTTTATATACGGTCCAGGTTGACATTGCTCCAACGTTAGCTCTTCTATTTGGTGTGCCGATTCCTAAGAACAATGTTGGTGTCCTGATTTCAGAAGCATTTGATTTATTGACAGGTCAGTTCTCACTATCTTTGTCTGTGCATTTGTGCATGCATGCTCCGGTACCTGATTGTATGGGATGAAAATATTATAAAATTAAAGAGATCAAACAAATATATATAAAAAAAGTACAGATAATCAAGTTTATGAATTTTAAATGCTGGCCTTTTTACAAATGACAAATTAGTAGATAGCACTAAAACCGTTTTCTATGGAAATTAGAAGGGATGAAGCATTTCTCTGCAAAAATGGTTTGGAGCCTATGAAATAGCAAGGATGATCATCTCTCTGTAACAGGAAGACAATTTTATACAACTGGGACGTAGTAGTGTCTATCCTTGTTAGAGCTAAAAATCTACATGTAAAAATCTACATGTTGGTCTTTAGGGGGTATCTGCATGCCTGCCCATGGGGCATGCTGGTGCTCATGGGGTCCTACCGTGGTAGCTTTGTGTGTGGTGCCTTGGCACCTGGCCTTGATGGTGTCTAGCTACTGGAGCCAGTGAACTTTTCCTGCCATCACTGAAAATACTTTACTTTATGTGCATGTTAACCCTATGCTTACATATAATTTCATAAAAAATGGCATTTTAAAAGGCATTTGTGTCACAAACCTGATGTTCATTTATAACCTGATGAATTTCCATGTAATTTGTAGTTTATTATGTGCATATCAATCTCCTGATTATTCCCATACAACTAAAGAAACGACCATGGAGAGTAGTGGGTGATTCTTTAGTGTTGACAATATACTTACTTTTTATGAAGGGATCCATAATACATCTATAAGCAATCAATAGCTGCATGAAAGAAAAGTTAGAATAGAAAGTATGCTTTCTTGTCCCAAAGTTTGAACCGACATATATTATCTAGTCCTGGTTGAAACTTATTATGCAAATTCATTGAAAAACATATGCTGATTGCTAAGTACATCCTAGGGTACAGTCGGTGCTTATTCATATAAAAAATTGCTATAGAATTTTCTGCATTATTCTATCTTGGATCCTTTGGAATTGGATGTAGAACATGTGGATGAGATGCATTTAATATTTTGGCCATTTTTAGACTTTCAGCCATCTGCTCGTAGTTTAGGATGCACTTTATCACTTGTTATTAAACTCTCTCCCTCTCTATTATGCTATGATTCATCATGGCTGGGGAGATTGTTGGCTTCTCACTTGTTTCATATGCTTGGTCTAGTTTATTATATGCTTCATGTGATTTTTTTGTTAAATATTGCTGTAGAACATAGTAATATTGGCATTTCTGAATTTTTTTCATGCTAACTACACCCTGACCAATGAACTGGCCATATGTTATTTACTGGATATGGGAATAATTTATAACTCCCTGTCTTTATGTATTTGTACATTTGTAATTCCAATCATGCACCAAGGTGCTTGGCTCATGGTAGCTTAATCTAGACCATTGAAAACTTAATTGTTTCTATAAAAAGATAACATTTAGATGGACCTGATTTAAAATTTGTGGATAGATTGAAATGATATTTTTTCATTTTTTTATGCCATAGCATACGGAAATTATTTTAACACCTTTGATGTTTTTAAATTATTTGATGTTTTATCTTATAATTTTCCTTGTGACTGATTAATTCAGATGATAAACAACTGAGAGTGTTGGAACTGAATTCCTGGCAGCTGCTCCGATTAATCCAAGCACAATTACCTGGTTTATCATGCCGAAACTTGCCAAGCCATGATGGCTTTACAGATGGTCTTGCATCTACAATTGTAGAATGCTCTGGTAGTATGGAGAAGATGTTGTGTTGCCTATATATGAACGCCATAAATCTTCACAGTTCCTGGAAGTCAAAGTCACTCTCCAGGTGCGTTTTGTGTGTGGAACAGTCTGATACTATACCATGAAACAAAATTCTATGGGAACCATTCCTGATACCTCTGTTGCTTTCAGTATAATTTATAGTAATACCTGTGTTCCCTTTTTTGTAATTTCTGTAAATAGGTCTACAAGTAGGGATGATTACAGCTGCACTGTTGCAGCATATCATCAGTTTCTGAAAACTGCAAGTGAGTGGTTATCACGCAGAGTGACTGATGTATGTATACTCATTGATAACAGCAACCAATTTGGAAAAATATCTACTCAATGTAGAAATAAACTGTGATTTGCAATTTTTTGTTAAGGGTGTAACAATATGAATTGTTTCTTTTTCTTTTTTGGTATTCCCTTTTCTTTTTCCTTTTTTATTTTATTTATTTGTTTATTTATTTTTGGCAGAAACCTGTTGGCTTACTTGCTTTTGGGGTTGTGGCAATGGCCATATCATCTCTAACATTATTAGGCCTCATGATTTGCATGAGTACAGAGGATCAACCTGGAGAGAACCAATGCCGTTGTAATTCAATTACTGGTTGGCACAAGTGGTCTGTAAATGAAATCTTTCTATTGGGTGTCATGTTAATTCTTGTTATGAGTATGGCTTCGAGTTCTATGGTAGAGGAAGAGCAATATATATGGCATTTTGTTTTATCAACATCATATGTTCTATTTCTTCGAAAAGCAGTTCAGCCTCTTGCACCAGGAAGTGCAAAGAGCTTTTTCAAATTGATGAAGGGACAGACAGAAAGACTTGATTTTCGCATATCTTCCATCATTTTGCTTCTTATTTCTGGAAGAATTTTGAGAAGCTGGCACCAAGGTGGTGTAAACTGGACGTATCTTCCAGATATTTCAAAGTGGCTTGAACAGGCTGGGGTTAACCATGTGAGATCAATTCAGCTAGCATCGGGTTTGCTAGTGATCAGTTTAAGCATATTTGCTTTGTTTTTGTTTGGATTTAGGAGAAAAATCACTCAATTAGTTGGATTTTGCTTTCTCATAAGTGGATTCTTGGTTTTATGGTACCTGTATCACAACAATGCATTTGTGTCTGCCAGTTGTGATGCTGCAATACAGGCACAGATAATATATGCAATTCTTGGTATTGCCACAGTTGGCACTTTTGTAGCATTACCATGGTTCATACCTCTTTGGTTCCCTGGTACATGTTCAAAGCCTAATGTGAAATCAACTTTGGTTACTTTTGACGGTCAATGCATATTTTCATTGGTGGAATTCAGAGACTCTTCATATCTGATTGGGTTAGCATATATAATATGTTGGTGCCTTCTGCAGCTGTTGCTTCAACAGCCAGTCAATTCAATGCCCATCCTTTTGCTTCTCGTGCAGATCCTCTCTAGCATGCTCTACTTTTCTTGTAGTGGGCTACAGCATATTGAAGTGGAGGTTAGTTCCTATATCATTTCTTCTTATAAATACCAACTGGACAGTCCAGCATGCAATAATCAGTTGACTATCATTAAAATATATCACATAGTATAGCCAAACATCTTGAGAACCAGGTAAGTGATGCCTTTAATCAACCTGAAGCTCAGATGTGAATTTCAGCATTATTGACTCTTAACACAGAAAATAATTGAGAAATTCTTAACTTGCAATTACGTGATTCACAAGTTAAATCAGCAAGTGAAAATACCATGCAGTTTAGACCTTCACCTTGACTGCTCTGTTAGTTAATCAAGGTCTTTCCTAGGTTTACCTTCTGTTCTTTTTCTCTGAATCTATGACCAAGGATCACTCCGTTCCATTCTTTTTACCATTATAGTTAGGCTCCATGGGCTATGCCTATTCTTGAGAACATGTCAAATACACTATTTTCTGTTATCAATCAATGTGTATTCATTTCTGGGAAATTTAGATTTAAAGAGATAAGGCTTGTTCTGAGCTTTTCTGCAAGTCATAAATTCCAGTTTCTTTATATTTGTTTTAGTTTTTTTATTGTCTTACTCTATGTATTAATTTCTGATTTTTTTTTCATGGAAACAAATATCACAGAAATGAGAAACAGGTTGGCAGCTATAAATTAGTGAAATGCAAATATATAAAGTTATGAGCACCTGTCTTTGATATCTTAATCTGGAAAGGTGAATGAAGATTCCTGTTTTCAACTGAAGTCAAAAGAATTTTTTCCTTAGTGTGTTCCATTGAACACTTGTTATAAATGTATGTGCTTTTGATAATGGAGTTAGTAATTTCATTTCCTTCAAGACTAACCGCATTTTCTAGTGCTAATGCTGGGCACCCATTTTTTCTCGTAGGTTGCTTTGTTGTACTATATGGGAATGGCAGGCCATTTTGCTCTCGGGAACAGCAATACTCTTGCCACAATAGATGTTGCTGGAGCTTTTATTGTACCTTCTCTTACCTTTCTAGTGTAGTTGATATATAGTTTCTATTTTACCGACATATAGTTTGTTACATAGACGTTGCTCTCTGTACTATATTTTAGATTCAGGGAGCCACGTTCAGTGTAATCTCAAACATTGTTTTATTCATTGTCAGGGCCTGTCAAGCCACTCAATGTTCCTTTCTGGCATTTTGATGTTCATCATTACCTACGCGTCCCCAATGTTATTTCTTCTTAGCATGCTGATGTACATCTCCGTGAAGTGCACCAGCTATCTTGCAAATCACCAAAATGTAGATTCGGGGCATCTTGCAAAGATGATTCTTGGATTTCCTTGTCTGGTTCCCGTGGGCTTGAATTCAATTCTACTGACTTCCTACACCATTGTCTTGCTGTTAATGAGGAACCATTTGTTTGTTTGGAGTGTCTTCTCTCCGAAGTAAGTCTTTCTCTGAATAGCTTTGCAAAACATGAAAACTTAGCTAGATTTCCCCAGCTTTAGTGACGTGCTTAACAAATTATAACCCTTGGAAGGTGAAAGATCTGTAGTTTAATAGAGTGGTAGAACACAATCTACAATGCTTCACGTTGTTTATCATAGACTAATGGTGTGTTTCATTACAGGTACTTGTATGTTTGTGCTACAACTGTTTGCATCTACGTTGGGGTCTTTGTAGTGGCTGCCACTGAGATTTATACGTGTTGGGTGCTGGCACTGCGGAGAAAGAAGCAGATTTCAATCCGATAGGAGCTTTGCATGCCAAGATGGCCGGCGTGGTGACCTCTTTCAGACCAAATAGCACTCTGGCCATTTATGCATCTGTTTTCAATATTAACCGATCAATTTTCTTTTGTCCACGAAGTGATTGGTTTCATTACAAATAAGGCCCCACCCTTCTTCCAGCCCAATTTTGGCTTTGGCATTGCTTTTCTGAACCAGAGTTTTTGTTTTCCTTCGATTCTTGAATCAAGTCAATTCCAATATCCCAGAGAGAGCCGACTCATTTGCTGATCTTACTTTTGATGCTTTGTAACAGATGTGTCGTTACAAATGAATATATGTAAATTGTAGCAGTCTATTATTATTTTTTCAATCTAGGATGAGCAGCTAGGATCTTTGCGCAACAAGGAAAAAAAATAATATATGCAATTCTTGGTATTGCCACAGTTGGCACTTTTGTAGCATTACCATGGTTCATACCTCTTTGGTTCCCTGGTACATGTTCAAAGCCTAATGTGAAATCAACTTTGGTTACTTTTGACGGTCAATGCATATTTTCATTGGTGGAATTCAGAGACTCTTCATATCTGATTGGGTTAGCATATATAATATGTTGGTGCCTTCTGCAGCTGTTGCTTCAACAGCCAGTCAATTCAATGCCCATCCTTTTGCTTCTCGTGCAGATCCTCTCTAGCATGCTCTACTTTTCTTGTAGTGGGCTACAGCATATTGAAGTGGAGGTTAGTTCCTATATCATTTCTTCTTATAAATACCAACTGGACAGTCCAGCATGCAATAATCAGTTGACTATCATTAAAATATATCACATAGTATAGCCAAACATCTTGAGAACCAGGTAAGTGATGCCTTTAATCAACCTGAAGCTCAGATGTGAATTTCAGCATTATTGACTCTTAACACAGAAAATAATTGAGAAATTCTTAACTTGCAATTACGTGATTCACAAGTTAAATCAGCAAGTGAAAATACCATGCAGTTTAGACCTTCACCTTGACTGCTCTGTTAGTTAATCAAGGTCTTTCCTAGGTTTACCTTCTGTTCTTTTTCTCTGAATCTATGACCAAGGATCACTCCGTTCCATTCTTTTTACCATTATAGTTAGGCTCCATGGGCTATGCCTATTCTTGAGAACATGTCAAATACACTATTTTCTGTTATCAATCAATGTGTATTCATTTCTGGGAAATTTAGATTTAAAGAGATAAGGCTTGTTCTGAGCTTTTCTGCAAGTCATAAATTCCAGTTTCTTTATATTTGTTTTAGTTTTTTTATTGTCTTACTCTATGTATTAATTTCTGATTTTTTTTTCATGGAAACAAATATCACAGAAATGAGAAACAGGTTGGCAGCTATAAATTAGTGAAATGCAAATATATAAAGTTATGAGCACCTGTCTTTGATATCTTAATCTGGAAAGGTGAATGAAGATTCCTGTTTTCAACTGAAGTCAAAAGAATTTTTTCCTTAGTGTGTTCCATTGAACACTTGTTATAAATGTATGTGCTTTTGATAATGGAGTTAGTAATTTCATTTCCTTCAAGACTAACCGCATTTTCTAGTGCTAATGCTGGGCACCCATTTTTTCTCGTAGGTTGCTTTGTTGTACTATATGGGAATGGCAGGCCATTTTGCTCTCGGGAACAGCAATACTCTTGCCACAATAGATGTTGCTGGAGCTTTTATTGTACCTTCTCTTACCTTTCTAGTGTAGTTGATATATAGTTTCTATTTTACCGACATATAGTTTGTTACATAGACGTTGCTCTCTGTACTATATTTTAGATTCAGGGAGCCACGTTCAGTGTAATCTCAAACATTGTTTTATTCATTGTCAGGGCCTGTCAAGCCACTCAATGTTCCTTTCTGGCATTTTGATGTTCATCATTACCTACGCGTCCCCAATGTTATTTCTTCTTAGCATGCTGATGTACATCTCCGTGAAGTGCACCAGCTATCTTGCAAATCACCAAAATGTAGATTCGGGGCATCTTGCAAAGATGATTCTTGGATTTCCTTGTCTGGTTCCCGTGGGCTTGAATTCAATTCTACTGACTTCCTACACCATTGTCTTGCTGTTAATGAGGAACCATTTGTTTGTTTGGAGTGTCTTCTCTCCGAAGTAAGTCTTTCTCTGAATAGCTTTGCAAAACATGAAAACTTAGCTAGATTTCCCCAGCTTTAGTGACGTGCTTAACAAATTATAACCCTTGGAAGGTGAAAGATCTGTAGTTTAATAGAGTGGTAGAACACAATCTACAATGCTTCACGTTGTTTATCATAGACTAATGGTGTGTTTCATTACAGGTACTTGTATGTTTGTGCTACAACTGTTTGCATCTACGTTGGGGTCTTTGTAGTGGCTGCCACTGAGATTTATACGTGTTGGGTGCTGGCACTGCGGAGAAAGAAGCAGATTTCAATCCGATAGGAGCTTTGCATGCCAAGATGGCCGGCGTGGTGACCTCTTTCAGACCAAATAGCACTCTGGCCATTTATGCATCTGTTTTCAATATTAACCGATCAATTTTCTTTTGTCCACGAAGTGATTGGTTTCATTACAAATAAGGCCCCACCCTTCTTCCAGCCCAATTTTGGCTTTGGCATTGCTTTTCTGAACCAGAGTTTTTGTTTTCCTTCGATTCTTGAATCAAGTCAATTCCAATATCCCAGAGAGAGCCGACTCATTTGCTGATCTTACTTTTGATGCTTTGTAACAGATGTGTCGTTACAAATGAATATATGTAAATTGTAGCAGTCTATTATTATTTTTTCAATCTAGGATGAGCAGCTAGGATCTTTGCGCAACAAGGAAAAAAAAACAAAAGGGCTATTAACAATGTAGCATCAATTCGCGCAACAAGGAAAAAAAATTATAAGGGCTATTAACAATGTAGCATCAATTCTCTTCCTCTCAGGCATCAAAAGGGCTATTATTGATTTTTCTCAGATTCTTGCCCCAGGTAGTTATTCGCAAAATAATTAGTTAATCCTTTAGGCTTACAAATCTTAATGCTAAATCCTTATATTTTCATATTTGTCTTAACTTAGTCCGGTTTTCATAATAATTCAATTATTCTTTTATTTTCCCCTAAAATGTCCTTCATTTCTAATTAAACCTTACGAGCTCACCCTCTGCAGAGACAATATTTTTTTAAAATGCATTTAAGAACTGTAATTTAGAAATTTCTAAAAGAATTTACATTCAACTTCAGTCAATAAACTAGCTTGTGATTTTTCGAAACCACAGGGTCGAGCTCATAAAATCATAAAAAACTGCAGGGATTAGATTATAACGAGGGCATCAGATTACAAGATCTTGGAATTAAATCAGACAATAAATTGAGGGAGGGTTTTTCGATTGTGTTGATTATTAGGTTTGATACCTCCTTTCATTGCAACGGTCATGCATATCCTATCTTACAGATATGCTTTAAAAAGCAATTAAGCAATAATTATTTCATACGTATTTGCTTGCCTATATAAACCGAGCAGGGTTACCATCTTTTCTTTTTCACACTGGAATAGATATCATCCGTCTCGACTTCTCTTGCCTAGGAATAACTTCAACATCAGGCCAACCTGTGTTAGCTTCATGGCCTTGCGACAGGTACCTCTCTTTTGTTTTGTGCTATGTATAATTGATTTCCTTGATCTTCTTAAGATAGTTTACTTCTTTGCATAGCAGATACATGATGTGCAACCTCTTTCAAGTCACAGTAATTCAGCAGGAACATGCTCAAATCAAGATGATTTTCGGCAAGCATTACTAAACTCTATCAATGAAACAACATATAACAATTCAATGACCAAACAATTAATATCAGAGGAATCTAAACTAGTTGCTGCCAAGAAACACAGCATGGCTGAGAGTAACCGCCGGAGTCGAATCAATACCCAGTTCGCTACCCTTCGTACCATTCTCCCCAACTTGATAAAAGTATGCAACACACAGTATGCACTTCAATTCAAATATTCACACGTGTGCCAGCAAGCACACACACAGAAAAGTCCTCCATTTATATGCTAATGCATCCATATTCCATCTGTGCTTGCTATAAACAGGTGAACAAAGCATCAGTGCTTGAAGAAACAATCCGGTGCGTGAAAGAGCTGACAAATACAGTGTCAGAATTGAAAGAAATATATGGTGGTGGTAGATTGGAATGTGTATTTCCTGGTGGGGCTGACAAGTTAAGAATCGGTTCCTGTAAGGGGAAAGGTCAGGAAGTTGTGAAAGTAGTATTCAGCTGTGATGATAAAAGGAAGCTATTGTCTGATGTTGCAAGGGCAGTGAGATCAGTGAAAGGAAAGGTAGTGAGGGCAGAGATGGTGACAATGGGTGGAAGGACCAAGTGTGTTTTGTGGGTACAAGGAATAAATGGGAATGAGGAGTTAGAGATGCTAAGGAGGGTTCTAAATGCTCTCACCGAGAAGCCGAATATGGCGAGGACATGTAACAGGCCAAAGCTTACTCTGTTGTGATAATTTGTGGTGTAAAATTTCATGGAGGCTGTTATTTATTGTAAATTTTATTTTATCAATAGTAGATAGACAGCAGGATGCATGCATGCTACTCTTAGATTGTAAACTTAGAATGGAGAACTAGTTAGTGTATATGTAATGTTTCACAAGATTTTACTTTTATTTATTAAACCCAACAACAAGAATCTGAGGAAAAAGGCCTGATGCTTGATTCTGAAGAGATCTTCTATCCCTCCTATCAGCTGTCTACCAAATTATAATTTTTCAAGCACAAGAAATTTCATCTAACCTTTTATGCCTCTTAATTAGATTAGACTACAAGCATGTATGTCTAAATGGCTTTAAATAAAAACTCAAAGAGGATACAATATGGTTAATAATGAGATGGATTTTCTCAATTCCAACCAACTCAAACATTATAGGATAGCTTTCAAAAATACATTTTTCCCTGTACATTGCTTGTGTCTAAGCTTATCGCTTCAATGGACATATATAGTCGATGAGGACTTGAATTAATCAGTTCTTCTCCATTATATGCTGCTTTCCTCCAACACAGTTCTCAAACAAATATCTCCATACTGAAAAAAAAAGGTTGCTTTCTTTGTTCGAATAAGGCTTCTTTTAAACATTTTTATTTTAACTGTGGAGTCATTTTTTCACTTTTGTAATTGCAAGTTGTCTTTAATTGTACCATTACCATTTTCCATGAATCAATGCGAACCTGGCAGCTTGACAGGTTTTTTGGATACACTAGCAGCTTCACCACCACCAATCCACCATGACTGCTGGAACTAGCTAGTCCCACCTCCACCAAAGGCCACATTGCCTTCGCTGCCAACACTGCTGAATACCATCTTTATTGCCATCATTGTCGTCAACTGCTTTCCACATACTGCAAACTTAACCAACTATGTGTTACTGCCTCCTTTCAAAAGCACCTGAATCCCATCTTTGCCAAATTTCCCTTCCTGCCTACAGTGTCCACAGTCACAAAGGTGACATTACCACTTCCATCAACTCCACTCCTCATACCTAAGCTTCCAACTATTCCAACAACAATGTCTTCAAACTCTCCCGACCTTCTGTCAAATTACTTCAGATGCTACATTTTCCACCACTGTGCCTCATAGCTTATAACTATTAGATGGTTCAGGCACCTAACTGACATGCCATGGTTATACGTTGGAGGGTTTTACTTCTATTTTCACATCAAGAGGTTTGTGTATACTGTCCTCAATTTTTCACTTTAAGCATATTCAGTTTCATTATTTACTGGTGACAGATACAAGAAGCTATCGTTATTCTTGTCATACCATACTTCTGCAATAAGTATTTGGATGAATATGGTTTCTTATGAGTTACTATACACATGATATTATAATGATTAAACCTATGGTATTAAATCCATGTGAGTTTTTTTTTTTAATTGAAAAATCACATTTTATGGTTCAACATTCTAACACCTTAAAAGATGCTCATATGCAAATGACAAAAGACCAGATTAAGGATCTTGTTTATAACTGATTATTCCTAAGAAATTTATGATAGGGATCAGGCAGGATAGAGAAAGTGTGAGGATTCACTCAGCATATCTAATGGTATTGTTAGTGTGCGTGATACTGATATTGCATCAGTTGGCCTCTGTATGATGGGGCAAGAGACTATAGCCAGCATTAGTAAGACATAAAATCAATTGCATGCAAAATATTATGTTCCCAGTAATCCAAAATGAGAATAAGAAATCAAAATAAAGCCTGATTTCCACGCAGACTTCAATTTCTATCTAAGACAACTCCGTTTTAGTTCAGATTTATTGAACAGTGAGGTTTCCACACAGACTTCAATTTCTATCCAAGACAACGTTTTAGTTCAGATTTATTGAACAGTGAAAGAAAATTAGGGTAATTGTATGCTTGTCAGATGGCATATGAGATAATGAAGGGTATACGATTATATTTAACTTCAAAAATGTGTAAATATCCCTCAGTATCAGGTCAACCAACAACCAACTTCTTAGCATAACTCAATCTTTATTTTTTATAGACACCAAGAATCCATTATAAGAATTATACGAACCCTACAAGAGTTGCAGGGGTGAAGATTTATACTCTACATAGTGAAAGAGTACACTTACCAGTGCTGAAACTGTTTTCCACGCGATGGAGTTTGTATGGGACATTGTCATACGCATGTATGAATATCATCAAAGTCTGTGTCACTGTTTATAAAACACAAGTTGTCGGCTACAATTTGCTTTGAGAGCATTCTCCAATTTCTCAACCTGGTCAAAATCAACTTTGAAAGAGATCATGGCAAAACCATCTTTACCAGTCTCATAATCCTGCTTGATGTCCTCAACTTGAAAATGCTGTAGCTGTAACAACCGAGTACAAGATCAATTTACAAGCGACCATTCCCATTTCGATCAGTAGAATAACATGTAGGCATGCCAAGAAAAACTGGCACTAAGGGAAAAATACAGTGAATCCTAATTTATGACAAATGTTCACTGATGAAATAAACCACTATAGCTCACATACTAAATTTCATCATTTCTTTTATTTCTTTTGATGTCTAGCGATGGTGATACATCAGATTAAAGAAATCTACATGTGTGTGTGTAGTAATTAATAATACATAACCTGCCTACCTGATGTTGCACGAGTCCTAAGAGATCAAAGGGAACCTCCACGGCCATAGGGACCTAAAGAAAGGGATTAAGAAATGGTGACTGGTGTTGAAAATTAAAGTGGGAAATCAGAGAGATGCAAAAAGAAACCTTAGATTTAACGAGACAAGTAGGGGCATTTCTTAAGCATTCAGATGTAACCCCACCATAAGCCCTAACCAGCCCACCAGTTCCTAGTTTGATACCTCCAAAATAGCTGAATTTATGAATATAATATTCATTAAAATCATCATACTATATTAGGATAGGAAAAGGATTGTAATAACTCAAGGGAAATAAAAAGAAAAAGAAAGGGATGATGTTATGGTACCGGATGACAACGACCATGACTCTGTCGATATGAGAAGAAAGAATAGCAGATTGAATAGGTTTGCCAGCAGTCCCGGATGGTTCACCATCATCATTACAACGGCTGTGCTGTCCTACCTTAAAAGCCCAGCAATTATGAGTGGCACGTGGATCTCTCACCTCGGAGAGGAAGGAGAAGGCGGATTCTTCATCAGAGATGGGAGCAGCTATGGCTATGAATTTGCTCTTTTTTATTTCCTTTTCCAAACTCACTCTCTCCGCAATGCTCCTGTACTCACCATGATTAATGCTGCTACTAGCCGTGATGGTGGCGGCGGCAGCGTTGGTTACCATCTTCTTGAAACTGGTGGAGACAGCTACAGAGGCAGAAAGACCATTCTTATTCTTCAGAATCAGGTGATGATAGTAGCAGCAAGAGACCCTTGTTATACCTGCTGCCATTGTAGTATTAGGCTAAGTCCTATTTTATTACAAGTATTTAAGATGATAATCGCATCTCGTAACTATGTCATGTCCATCAGGCGCCACGTCTCCTCACTGAGCTTTTTTTATGGCCACTACAGCACAAAGCCCAGCATTTATAATGGGCTTTTCACGTATCTCCATATGCATATTTATTTTAAGATTATTTTTATCTCTTCGTTTTTATATTTTTAATAAAAAAAATATGTTTCTATCTTCTGTATATCTATCCCTTTTATTTTAGAATAATAACTAAAAATATTTTAATTAATAACTGATGGAAAATATTTTCTAAGAAACAATTTCCATGACTAAATATCTCTTAGGATACTAATCAAAATATTTAAAAAAAAAAGTTACGATATCTAATATTTTAATATATTTTTTCCTCAATTTCTCAACTTAATTTTTAATTAGTGTTAATAATTTTTAATTTATTTTATTAAACAGAATTAATATTTTAATTAACATTTAAAATTCCTCATGTTAATAAAAAAATTCATTAAAAATATCATGATTGTTGTGAAAAAAAAGAAAGATTTAAAACCGTCATCTCATTACTATGTCATGTCCACCAAGTCCAAAATTACAATGGGATTTTCACAATTAATATTTTCAAATTTCAGCTTCTAAAAAAGAAATGTTAGCGAAATATTATTAATCGAAAAGTACTTTCCATGAAACAATTTGTACGACCAAATATTTTTGGACAAAACACAACTCAACAGCACACCCAAACAAAAGCTGATGAAGGAGTGAAAAGGTACAAGGCTTTGATTACAAGATGCCGTCCTCTTGTCGCTCTACCCGTCTACCCTCTATTCAACTCTAACTGAATCTCATGTTGTATATTAGCCCCTCTAGCTTTACAAATTATATTACATAATTCTTTTAATTTTAAAAACCATTAATTAGCCTCTTAAACGTTGTTAACTGTACTTAACTTGATATTAATTTATTCAATGAAATTTTTTTTTCTATTTAATATATTCATATTGAATAATTATTAAGAGAAAATAAAAGAGAAAAAGAACATGAAATGGATGAAAAGGATTTAGTTACGTGTAGATTTCAAAATATAAGGACTAATTAATTATTTTTTAATATGAGGGATTTGTTTATTAACCACTAAAGTATACTTTCCCACTTGTTAGAAAAGCAAAGAAACATTAAAAAGGTGCGGAGTTCGGTCTGGGTAGCTAAAACAGAGGAAAACAGAGCATAGAAATCTCCGTCCGGTTTCAAAGGCGATGGACTCTGTGTCGCATGCCGCCGTGATAAGCAGCTCCAAGCTCAGTTATGGTGGTCGCGTCTCTTTCAACAAGTACAAAAACCCACTACTACGCTCAAGTGTTGTGTCTTTACGAAACTGGAGGGCCCCATCAAGAAATCTTGGCGTTTTGGCAGCACGGATTGGGAACAAAGAGATTGATTTCAGCGATCCTGATTGGAAAACAAATTACCAAAGAGATTTTGAGAGACGGTTTAACATTCCTCATATCACTGATATCTTTCCTGATGCAGACCCAATTCCCTCTACGTTTTGTCTAAAGATGAGGACTCCAATCATGGAAGATTTCGCTGGTGGATATCCATCTGATGAGGAATGGCATGGATACATAAATAACAATGACAGGGTGCTTCTTAAGGTAAATGAAAAAAAAAGTTTGTTCAACTCATGAAGTGATTCCTAAGTCTAACGATGTTTTCTTTTGTTGTGTTTTTCTCAGGTCATACATTACTCATCACCTACATCTGCTGGAGCTGAGTGCATTGATCCCAATTGTAGTTGGGTCGAACAATGGTAAACTCCTTTATGAGTCTTTGCAAATGGTAAAGCTTGCATTTTTTTTCCAAGAACTTGAAAAATTACAGAAACGAAGGAGGGTTTTTCTTTTCTTTTCCATACAAAATTCTGTTTTTTATGCGATAAATTATTTTGATGCTTATTTCCATCCCATCCAAGTATAGCTGACACGAACTTCACTGAATGCATGGAGCATCCACATTGTATAAGATTTTAGTATCAGAGTTATGAATTATAAGGAAAAATTACATCTGAGCAAGAAAGAACATTGGAGTGCCCTCTACACATGCCTGAGAAGTTAGAATGCATGTTTGTATGGTGATGATGTGTGGTTTTAGAACGTGTAATTGAGTTTTCATTGTAAGTTTTTGCAATTTGAGTGACATTTTTCCGTTCACTGCTTCAGCTACCACAAGTGATTCTGTATTCAGCCTCCTAGTTGTTTTATGAGGGCGTCATGCTTTGCGTTCCCTTGTTCACATAACCTATTTTCATCAAATGTCTGATTTCTGTTATCTGCACTTCTTTTAAACAGTAGATAAGAAATTAATGAAACTTGATATGCATTAGTACTTCTTCTCTAATTTCATTCATCTTGTCATGTAATATAATTGTGGTAGTTGTAGATCATTATCATGTCTGCCTGGCATAGGAAATATTATCCATCACTGTGAAGTTATAATATTTTGTGGGTGATATGATGTTGAAATCTTCATAGGGTCCATAGAGCTGGGCCTCGGGAAAAAATATACTTCCAACCAGAAGAAGTAAAGGCAGCAATTGTTACTTGTGGTGGCTTATGCCCTGGTCTCAATGATGTCATCCGACAGGTTAGTATCATGTAAATGTCCTTTATGAGTCTTTCCGACACATAGAATGTTACCATCTGCTACTCTGGGAACTCTCTAGACTAAAATAACATTTTCTCTGGAAATTTATATGCTATGCTTAATGGTTGGGGTTAGTTCTATTATACATTCTTATATTATATACCTGTTAGCAGATTGTCATCACACTTGAAATCTATGGTGTCAAAAGGATAGTTGGGATCCCCTTTGGTTATCGTGGATTTTCTGATGAAGGCCTGAGTGAAATGCCGGTAAATTATCATTTCTTTTCTGTTAAAGTATCAAATATAGCAATGTAACAGCTTTTCTCATCATTCATGTCTAAGTTTAGAGATTCCAATTACTCTGTATGAATTTTGCTTCTATCATCAGCTATCCAGGAAAGTGGTGCAGAATGTTCACCTTTCTGGTGGAAGCTTGTTAGGAGTTTCACGTGGCGGACCCAGTGTTAGTGACATTGTGGACAGCATGGAGGTACTCAATCAGCCTTCAAGTTCTGTATTCTTGCATAAAGTGCTAATATTAAAAAGACCCATGATGTTTGGTATGTAGTGTTCTCATATACTTTTCCATGACAACACCAGGAAAGAGGGATCAACATGCTCTTTGTGTTAGGTGGGAATGGTACCCATGCTGGAGCCAATGCAATACATAATGAGGTTTGTTAAGCCTGTAGCCTTGCACTTTTTTCTGCTTTATGTTTTCAAGTAACTTTCCTAAGTATTCTCTAATAAGTTTTTCCGAGAACAAATTACCCATGGAATCTGCAACACAGAATATAATATTTATCACACACACACACAGAGGTAATTCCCAAACTCTGAAGTTGAAGTTGTAGCACGTGTTTTTCTTTATAGTGTTTGTGTGTGTGTGTGTGTGTGTGTGTGTGTGTGTGTGTGTGTGTGTGTGTGTGTGTGTGTGTGTGTGTGTGTGTGTATTCATTAACTTATATAGGGCATGACAGTAAAGGAATTTTGTAGGACTCTATTCGCAGTCTACCTCCCCATATCTAAAACTGTGCTTGGTTGCTCCATATCTTTCTCTTGCTCATTTCCTAGTATTTATCTCTTTAGTAAATTTTGGTTTTAGTGCCGTAGACGAAGGATGAGGGTGGCTGTAGTTGGCGTGCCAAAAACCATAGACAATGATATTTTGATGATGGACAAAACTTTTGGTTTTGACACTGCTGTTGAAGAAGCGCAGAGAGCAATAAATTCTGCCTACATTGAGGTAAAAAACAGTTATATTATTACTTCAAATATATGGCAATGTGAACATTTGCCTTTGTTTCTATGTCTTTCCTGGTACTTATTTACACATGCTTAACTGGTATTTTCCCTCAATTTGATGACAGGCACATAGTGCTTATCATGGTATTGGCATAGTGAAATTGATGGGTCGTAACAGTGGATTTATAGCAATGCATGCATCGCTAGCTAGTGGACAAATCGACATATGTTTGATTCCAGAGGTATTTATACTTGACTCAATTTACGTATTGTTTTGACTTTTGAACCCCTGTTAATTTAATATTTTCACTTTGAAAGGTACCTTTTCATTTACACGGACCTCTTGGTGTTTTGAGGCATCTCAAATTCCTAATTGAGACAAAGGGTTCGGCTGTCGTATGTGTAGCAGAAGGAGCTGGACAGGTGTGTTATACCACTATGTTTTCATATCAAAAGCATCATGGTCCATCTTTGAATGTCCAGCGTGATAGGAGTCCTGATTTAGACAGCATGCTAATCCATATGGGATGATCAATGCTTGTGCATGGGCGCTTGAAAACTATTAAGCCCATGGTGATTGATTGCAAGCTTTGTGCCACATGTTGATGAAACGTGTTGCACATTGTTCTTGGTTTTTAAGAAGATTTTTTGATTGTGGTATCAATGCAATCAAGAAAATGGATAATTAAAAACTTTATGGTTATATTATTAGTTTTATAATTTTGTTATTATTTAGGAACATTTGGGGTTTGGAAATATCTACTAGTTTGTATAAATAGGGATCTTTTTTCCTTTTTAAGACCATTTGGGATTTTTGATGTACATAAGCACACTATTCTATTGATTTTGAAAGCCTTTTTGATGAAACTGAAGTTGAGTCTCCAAAGTTCTTTGTTAAAAAAAGAGAAGAAAAGGTCTTTGTTCTTGTGGAATTCAAAGTGGAGTTTATTGTGGATTTAGGAAGGGACCCTTGTAGAATCAAGGGGTTAGCCAAGTGGCTTAATAGTTTCTAATTTTTCTATACTTTTTCCTCAATCCCTTCACCTGTTCTGCATAGGTATAATCATACAAGCACTGAAATTGCAGAGAAGCCATTCTTGACATGCCTAACTAAACCATATCAACAATGGTGCCAACAGCCTGGAATCAATCATTATTAGACCACCACTTTGCCAGAGAGGCAGCATTTTTACTCTTTTTTCTTCTTCAGTTCCATGTCTCTTTTTAAAGTTCTTCACCACCACTTTGCCATAGTATTTATTTTTCTTGCCTGTATTCTTTGAAATTGTGGCTTTTGACTGCTCTAATTCTTTTATGACTTCTGTTTCTTTTATATTTTCTAAATTGGTTTCTTCTTGCTCATTCACTGCAACCCTTCACTTCATACTAGAATTTAATGATTTGGATACTGCTTTCGCTCCTAGACCTGAGTGGTTTAATTTTGATTTGTTTACTGTGATCTCTAACTTCTCTGCAAAATAAGTCTTTTAAACTAAAAAAGTTATCTTCAACACTTGAGACATATCTTTTCAAGTCGACATCAGGCCATGGGCAGGTGTTGAGGTTCCAGAAAGGATAAATCACATGCACTGGAAGGTCGTGTTTTCTTCTGAACCTGGAAATTACCAAAAGAGGAATTCCATCACTAGCATTTTTCTCTTTAAAATTTGTTTTATCATATCTTTTATATATTAGGGGAAAAACGCTAAGTTATGATTTTCTATGAAATAATGATTGTGATTTGTTCTTGAAAGAAAAATGTTCATGATGCAGAATTTTCTTGGGAGAACTAATGCTACTGATGCATCTGGAAACACTGTACTCGGAGACTTTGGTGTGCATATTCAACAGGAGGTCAGTGATTGTTTATATAGTGGCTTCTCATGAATGGAACTCGTGGTAGTTAAGTTACATGGATCGTATGGCAAATGCATGATTTTTCTTTTTTAAGGACAACAATTGCATGACTGATTGAACATCTAAATTTTAACCATCTTGGTGGTCTTACATGAATATGACTAAAGTCTGTTTTGGCTTATAAGTGTCACTTGCCTGGTTATGAGAATTCTTTGGCCTTCTTTGATTGAACCCTACTGTTTATTACATGGAATATGCATACAACAATAACCAAGCCTCAATCCCAAACTAGTTAAGGTCAACTTTATGGATCCTCACATCATCTAGGCAATCATATGCCAAATCCACCTCAACATCAATAGATCTTAGCTCCTTTGATTTGACTTCCGTCTATGTTAGCTTAGGTCTCCCTCTTCACCTTTCCTCCCTACTACTGCCAACTTGTCAATTCTCTGAACTAGGGCGCCTGATGTCCTTTGTTGGACAAGGTTTAATTCTGGCTATCAACCTACAGTAACCATCTCCCTTTAACAGGGCTTGGGACTGGCTATTCTAACCTGAGCTAGCACAGGCAGAGTTACTTGGAATATGCTTACTGTTTCATTATTTCATTTCATTTGAGTTCCTTTTTTTATTAATCAAAGTTGTTCATTATCAAGTCTGTTAGGGTTGTAGTTATTCCCTTATTTGACTTCATCCAAGTCATGTATATATGAAGTTATGCATTGAACATGATCAGTTTCATAGTAAGACGCATGTCGTGTGACTGAGTCCATGTCCCTTGCCTCTACACTCTTCCTTGAGTTTTCTCCCCCTTGAGTTATCGCTACTTTATGGCATTTCTTTGCTCCAGAAGCTTATTTGCAAGCTTCATAGTAAGACATATCTTGTGTGACTGAGTCCATGCCCCACGTCTCTACACTCTTCCTTGAGTTTTCTCCTCCTTGAGTTATCATTACTTTATTGCATTTCTTTGCTCCAGAAACTAATTTGCAAGCTTGGTGAGTTTTGACATGGCCTGGCTTATGTCTCTGAAATTCTCTTATGATATCCTCTGGTTTTTACTTGGGGACGGACTGTTTTCACAGTTCTTGCTTTTTATCTACTGAATTACTTGAACTGTAAATGATGTTATTACATAGTGTAGTTATCATGATTTTCAACAGCATGCATTTTCTCATAAGAACCACTAAAAGGGCGTTTGCCAAATGTGGAAATAGCAGTTATTCATCCTTCTCATGCTATTTGATGGTTTTGATTTTTTGCTGCATGTTTTGTCATCCCAGTTTCGGTCAATAAAGGAAGACATCCAATAATCATAACTGCTTTTGACTTGGTGATTGTTTTATCACATAGAAAAAATGTCTCTTCATCAGAGATTGTTTTATCTTGCCTTGGGATAGATCTATGATATCCACAAGGTGATCTTCTTAAGTTCACAGGATTCTCCATTTAATCTAAACAACTCCTCAAAAACATAGAATAGAGTGCTTACATAGGCACACCAAAGATCCCTTGAGTCTTGATGAAAATAGGAAATAGATTATACAACATAAAATATTCCTAAATAATGATAAAAGCACACGAATATTCAAAATCCAAATTACTTGGAAATAGCTCTAAGTTAATCCTTCTTTCTTTTTTTTCCACTAATCTAGAGGAATAGGAAGTGACATTTTATACCAAAAGCACAACGGCATGGCACTACCCATCCTCACACTGGCCCACACAACTGAGCAAAAATACAGCTCTTAGAAGCCTATGTGCCCTTAATCCCTCAGCACAACAAGTAGCAATTTCACCTAATTCAAACCACTAACATTACCAGAAGAGAGCAGAATAATAAAGCACAATAGTTGAAGCTACAACATCTTAGCTCTTGGCACCAGGAAATTAGGAGTTTGCTTAGCCTAGTTTTTCAAGGTTTTAGGTTTCTGTTTGGATTCAGATTGCAAATTATGTAGAACAATACCAATTGATTTAGAACAAGTGAAGGAATAAAGGGAAAAGGATAGATTAACCTGGAATCCACTAGGATAAATTCTTGAAATCTAGAAGGTGTGCTTCTTGAATCCGAGCAGACTAGTTGATGAACAAAAAGAACACAAACCCAAGAACCAAATTTTGAAGAAAATCAAAATATTAAAAAATCAAAGCACATCTCGAATGTCTTGACCTCAAGTGCTTATTGATAAGCATCAAGCGAAATAGAAATGGAAAACCAAATGTATGAAAATCAAAACATAGAAGGACCAGTTCCTGAGATAGTAAACCTACTATTTGGAAATAAAGTAGACTGCTTTTAAAACCTATTTAACTATTAAGTGGTACACTATAAGTCTCCTAAATGGTAAAAATACTGAATAACCATAGAAAATTATAGTTCCTATATAGTCAAACAGTAGTTCTCATTTTTGTTTTTCTTCCTTTCCCATCATTAATCTTCCTTTCGCCAGGAAATGTCATATTTTGATAAATCTTGACTAATCAACAAACGACTCATGTTTTCTGTTATTTTTTGGGGAGACTATTTCCTTCAGAGATCTCAATTATTATGCATTTGTAAAGGGAATCTTGATTGTTATGCATTTGCAAAAGGTTTTGGGTTGATCTGGTATGACAGTGTTACTAATTCAATGCTTTTTTTTTTTTTTTTTGCCAGACAAGAAAATATTTTAAGGAGATTGGCGTTCATGCTGACGTAAAGTATATTGACCCAACATACATGATACGTGCGTGCCGTGCAAATGCATCAGATGGAATTTTATGTACTGTTCTTGGACAAAATGCAGTGAGTCTCCCTTCTTCACTCAATTTGAGTATTTCCTTTATTTCATAATTGATAAATAAGACAGAAGATAGATATTTTGTTTTCCATAAAATAAACTAGCAAAACAATTTTCCACTTTGTGCGTTGCATGTGGAATAATCAACTTGATTAAGTTTGCATCTTGTTGAGACAGTTACTGAAATCATTGAATCATGTTTTTAGCTCTACCAAATTTGTATCTCCGATACAACTTGGCATTGTAGTTTTTCTAATAATATTCTCTCTCTGATTATAACTTTTGGAACTTTATTTTCCATAAAAACTATTGGAGCATTACTTCAAAATTGAATATCCAAGGAAAATTATCCGTGTATCCTTTCCACTATATGGCGAATGCGTGTAAATTATTTTGTCTACATGTTACCATGACTTAGTACCTGTAATATTTGCAAAATCAGCATGAAGACCCTCAATATTACCCCCACGCCACCAATGATTTTTCACTTCATTAATACATGGCTGATATAGATGTATGGTTATGGCAGGTTCATGGTGCATTTGCTGGATATAGTGGAATCACTGTCGGAATATGCAACACTCATTATGTTTACTTCCCAATCCCGGAAGTCATTTCTTATCCCAGAGCTGTGGATCCTAACAGCCGCATGTGGCATCGTTGCTTAACTTCAACCGGCCAGCCTGACTTTGTCTAAATTAGTCAGCCCTCCGGCTCTATACCGTGAAATTGAGAAATTTAAAGTTTGCAAAGTTCACCAAAGGAACAGAACGCAAGCCAGAGAAGATTCTTGGTTAGCTTGTATGTTCATTTTAAGCTACCAAAATAATACAAACTCCAAAAGAGAATCAGGTAGTGTAAAGCATTTTGGCGCCAATTTACACAATCACAAGGCGTGCTTGTAATAAATTTACAAGGATTCAGCCTAGCAATTCTTGCTCGCTTCCCAGGGCATCTGTAACTGGTTTTGTAGCGATAGATTATTTGTTGAATTCATAAACTTGGCCATAATTTACCCACCAGCATTGCAGGTGGTGGAATAAATTTATTTTCCAATAATTTCTTTTTGCAACAATGCCATATCCAAGAAGTTTGCAATTTGTTATGATGTAAAGTGGAAACAGGGGCATGCATAAACATAAGCTTGTGGTGTATTAGATAGCTTCCAATGAGTATGCTTGAAAACCTCTCCTCAAATATTATTATCATCAACCCTCCCCGCAGCGTGCTTGAATTCATGATTGGGTGAGGCCAGGTGCCATAATGGTGGTTCATCTGGTGTGAGATGAGATATGAACTGGTAGCTGTATTCATGGCGTTCAACTAGGAAAACCCACAAATATAAGAAAGAAATGTACAGAGTCATAGGTGGACGCCTAGCATAGGGGTCTGTGCTCACCAACCCAAGCCACAACATGGTGCTCATGGTTGATGCTGGAGGCACCGCTAATTTGGTGCACATTTTTGTGAGCACCAGTTCCACAGGGTTTGATGCTCCAAGTTAAAGGTTCATGTTTTTCCTCTTTATCTTTCTTGGGGTAAAGTAACTTGTCCTAGTAACCCACAAGTTCCTAAACATCTATGATCTTACAAGTCTGGTGATGGTAGGAGGATTGTTACGATTTATTTTTTAAAGTATTTTTTAATATATATATATGAATGATGTGAAAACTTTACCGAACATGCATTTCTTATTGCCACTTGAGTTTAGGAAGAGTAAAAGAATGATGAGAAAATTTTCTGACCATCAGGAAGAGTAAAACAATGATGTGACAACTTCAAGTCCATCAAGTTCAGCCGGCAGCTTTGACTTTCAGGTGTTTTAAAAAAAAAAATTTAAAAAGAATATTTGATTATTTTTATGTTTTTAAATAGTTTTAATGTATTAATATTAAAAATAAAATTTAAAAAATAAAAATAAAAATTATTTTACTATATTTCAACTTAAAAAATATTTTACAAATAATTTTTATTATTTTAAAAAAATTCTACAAAATAATTCCTATTTTTTTAGTGTATTCTATATCATGAAATGAAATATTTTTTAAAATTATTTTACGTTTAAAAATATTATTTATTTTTTTTATTTTTTTACTTTAGCATATTAAAATTAATAATATTCTTTAAACTATTGGAATTTCTTGTACGGTTTAGAAGAATCTAGAATTTCTTCTTTCCATACATGCAGTCACATTTCCGAACCACATTTATATTATGCTCTTTATAGTTTCTTTTTTATTTTAATATTTGTCAATAATTGTAATAGATTGTTCACGATAAGTCTCCTTGTAACCTATTAAATTCGAGCATTAAGTCTGGGCCAGGTTTTTTTTGGACCAGAACTAATACCAAGAATTTCATAATAATATATCATTTTGGTTATTTATTTAAATTTAAATACATAGAGCACCATGCTAACCAAAGAAATGAAGTCTTGACTGCCAAGTTAGAACTCTCGAGCGCCGTCGGGACCTATGCATCGAGATCCCTTGAAACAAGCTGATGATGTACTCGATCGTCTAAAATTAATTATTTCCGTCTTTAGATTGCTTCTGACCACTTCAATACATGCAGGCTTGCTTTCTCTGCCTGCAAACGTCAACAAAGTAGAATAAATCAAACTACTAATTAAACAATGGCGAGAGAGATCATCAGTACTGCTGTACAGCAGAAAGAAGTAGAAGAAAAACAATTACTGGTCTTCAATGAAAAACTACCTCCTTTTCCCAGTCGCATCGAATGGTAATGATGGCCAGTATTAGTGTTTGAACTGCTGTCCCTCCGAAGATCATCCCAGCCCAAATTCCCTGATCGATCATGTGTTTTCAGTTCACAGACAATGGTAGAATTAACATCACTGATGGTTTTTTCGGGTAATAGTCGAAAGAATATCACAGATGGTTAGATGCCCATGACCAGTCTTATGCATTGTGCTCAGGGACGTAAGCCAGGCCAGGTTTTAATAAAAAAAATAGAGAAGGATTGATACAGTGATCCTCGATCAACACTAAAAAAACTCGGTCAAAACTTGACTTTAAAAAAAAATTCTAAAATGCTATTATTATCAGTTTTTTATAAAATAAAAAAAATTAATCCATCTCAATCGATCATCAAATTAGATTTAAAAATGAATGATAATGGGTTGAATATGAATGGTGGGATATCCGATCCAGCCTAGTTGGATAAATATCCATTTATGGGGTAGTTTGATAAATATCCATTTATAGGGTTGGGGAATAGACTAGATAGTCTATATGCATGAGAGTGTTTGGTTTGGAAATATGGTTTATTTTTTATTTTTTTTATTCATATAAAAAAATATGTAATACCAAACACGAACATAAACTCTTTGTATTTTTTGTGTAAATTTTGAGACCAACATTCCACTGTGTTTGGTATTACAATGTTACGTGTTTAGCATTACAATATAAAATATTATAATATTTTTTTCTTGAAAATATATTGAAATATAGCATAGCAACGTGAACGTACCATAACTCCTTGGTTAAAGATCCATCCCATGAGGAATCCAAGAGGAACTCCAATAGCATAGTAGCAACCTAGGTTTATGTATGCCACGTACTTTTGCCATCCTGAACCAACAGCAACCCCTGCAGGAAATTAACAAGTTAAAGCATGGTGATAGAACATGGCTATAATTAAAAATCAGATAAAAATGTGATTAAAGCATGCATGGATGCAAGTAACCTGAGAGGACTGGCTGAACACTGTTAAGCAAGACTGTGAACGCCAAGAGGATTGAGAGCTTGTTAACTGCTTCAAGAACAGGCTCGCTTGAAGTAAATATCCAGGTTAACTTGTCGTGGAAGAACATTATCAGTAGCCAGAAGACAAGGCCAATGATAACTGATGTTGTCACTGACACAATTGTAGCAAACTTGGCACCCTTCCCATTCCCAGCTCCAAGCTCATTTGCAACCCTTACTCTGCAATTTAATTAAACGGGTAAATTACAGTTTAATCCGGTTTGCAAGTCAGTAGTTCCTTTGTTTTGAATTGCACAAGTTGGTCTGAAGGATGTATACTTTATAATTGCGAATAAAAAAAAAAAATCTCCTCAAGTAGGATTAAGGGCCGACCGCCATACCACTGTTCCTGGTGCATGCTTTAAGATTGTTGTGAAGATTATTTTTCAAAATGATTTTTATTTTAAACAATATATCTGAATAATTCAAAATATTTAAAAAAACAGTACTGGATAACCACACAAGCAAAACACTGCTTCCTAGTCTATGATTTTCACCGTTTGCTGGCGGGGAGTTTTGATTAGTGGGAGAAGATGTTTCATACGGGAGAAAAAAGCTAGGTGGAGAATATAAGGCAGCCAAAGCTTGTACAGTGATGCTTTTGGATTTAGACAATTTTTCTATGACCTATTTTGTCGTGAGCACAATTTCATTGCCAATTGACAACCTCTTACAGTGTATGAGTTTTTGTCCCTTTGTACATCAAAGACATGTCTTAAGTGAACGAAAACGGCACAATTATTTGATTTCTATTTGAATTATTGGATTCTTTTCCACAATAAAACATGACCACAAAGGAGATAGGTGGACAGAAACACGGCTCCAGTAGGAAAATTTGATATGAAAAAGAGAAAAATCATCCTGACATGGAGCCACCGCTCGAGACCTTTCTACTTCTTGGCGTGATCCTAGTCAAATCATCCACCTCATGTATTAATTGCTTTTTTTACGTAAAAAATGTATTAAAATTTCACATCAATATATTAAAATTACAAAAAAAAACTTAAAATTATATTAATTTAATATTTTTTAAAATATAAAATATTTTAAAACGCAGAAACTATAATTTAATATCAAATAATCACTTGCTCTTATGATATAATGCAGATTATGTTTTGCTATTATTATAAATTTAAAAATGTTTGATTAATTAATACATTATAATTTGCAAATATTTTATAACTTTTTTAAATTAAAAAAACTATAATTTATATATATAAATAAAAAAACAACCGACTTTTTCAGTCAACTACTCATACTAATCACTACTTGTTTAAAATAGTGATCTCATGTGATGAAAGTCAGGTATGAGACGTAAAATAATGACTTCGAAGAAAATATGAAGACGCTTCTCTTAAAATGATGGTCCCTTCAAAAACTTTTTCTATATAAATTATTATGGGGGAATATAATAAAAAAAGCTAACGCTGAAAACAAAATAATATTCATTTTCATTCGTGTTCAAGAGATTTTGCTTATCTTTTTCAATTTTTCAAGATTAAATCATGGAATTAACACGGAAAAATTTAATTACCCGGTTCCTGCAAAGAAAGCAAGAGGAATCATCATCTCCCAGCCATTTATGGTCATGCTGCCAAAAAAAAACCCTCATACCTGTTAAATATATATTAATACTTGATTAAATTGAATAATTAAAATAAAATTATACAAAAGGTAAATGATAATACCATATAGACAAAGCATCCACAGCAATTTCTGCATTTTTTAGATTCCCGGTCATTAAGATGAGGATTCTATAATACCAATTCTCCAAGCTGGTTAATAGCAAAAAACAAAAGGCCATTTGTGAGATCCAAGAAGAAAAATATATATTTAATTAACAGGCACACGTATGGCTAGAGATGAGGGAGGTGAATCACCAGAGCATGACCCCAGAAGCAGCGGAGAGTTTGGTGAATTCCCAAAGGCCAGAAAAGGCTTCGGTGGAGAAACCAGTCCATGTAAGAGGACAGCCACCACAAATGGTGTAGCCTAGATGACCAAAAACCAAAACCCACCAAGAAAAATTCAAAGTCATGGCTGTCCCAACAACTCCAAGCTGAAGCTTATACACAAGAAGCCAACTGATAAAGATATGAACCACCAGAGCTACAAAAGACACCCATGCAATTACCATGTTCTTAAGCTGGCTCTGCAAGAATCTCTGCAAGGGAAACTGAAAGGCAAAGCTGAAGTGAAGTGGAATCATCCACACAGCAGCTTTCCCTGAAAGTTCTGCTATATCATTAGGTTGGCCAAATAGCTTCAAGACTGGAGAGGCAAAGAGGTAGAGGGGCAAAAGCAAAATACAACAAATGAACAACACAATCCATGAACGTTGCATGTATACTCCCAACATATAGTACTTCTTTGCTCCAAAAGCTTGCCCACAGAGTGTCTCTAACGCACTTGCCATCCCCAACTGTGATATCATAATTAAACAAAATCACCCATCATTAATATTAGTTAAGTCAGGTAAATTAAGAACAAGAAAAAACAACAGAAGAAAGTAAACAAAGAATTTCAGAGAAATAGAGAGCGAGTCTAGCATACCAAGAGGCCAAAGTCTAAGCCAACAATTACATTATTGGCAATGGAGATACCAGCAAGCTCAAGGTCACCCAAATGACCTGCAAAAGCTTGGGTGATGACAAGCATGGAGTAAGAGGTGAGACGGCTAAAGATTGCTGGACCTACTATTTGCCATAGCTTCTTTGATTCAACCCCAACCCGGCATGCAAGATCTTGAACAACAATATCATCATCTCGTTTAGTTTTCTCCTCTAAACCTTGCAACAAAGGAACCTTTGCTTCCTGGTTATCCAGGACAGCACCGTTACCAGACATCTCCTTCTATCTTCTTGGAAATGTTTCTGCTAATTTAGGATAGCAATTGATGCAGAGAGGGGGAGACAGAGAGATCCCTTTGGCTGGCTACAAGTTTTCCAAGCTTTCAAGGAACTTAGACTATATGGCTTCCTTTTTGATCCATACACAATATTATTATTAATTCTAAACTGAATGGTTTGTATTTGTTCTATATACAGAACAGACAAAATCATACATAGTAAAATAGGAAAAAAAATATTTATTTATTTATTTCGTAAGGAAAATCAAGAACCACAGCAGAACACAGACTCAATTTTTTAAACAATTCTATTTGATTTAAATAATATTTTGATAATTAATTATTCATATTTTATATTAGGGAAAAAAAAACAAGTCTTTTTGGCTATTATAAACAAAAATGGAAAACAGAAAATACTATATAAACAAGCTCTAAGATACTGAAGCAAAGATGTTACCTCACGTCTTTCGCTGTCACAAGAGAACCAAACCCTTGTCATTTCTGCAGGTACATTTATTTATGTGGGGCTGGTTTCTCTACAATCGAGAGAACCAAAATAATCATGCAGACGTTGAGGTCATTGCACACCGCAGCACTTTCTTTTGGAATTATTTGATTCCACCATGCATATTGATCAGATCACTGCAGACCACCAGACTTTAAAAAAAATATATATTATTTTAATTTGTTAAAAATGATTTTAAAAAAAATATTATTTAATAAGTATTAAAAATAATATATTTTAAAAAATAATAACACTCCTTTTATCTCTGTACAATTCTTTAAGAATATGACTCTTCATTCACCGTGTATACACGTCATGTTGTGATTAATAACTTCATTGGAAGATTATTATATTCGGAAATTAAAAAATATTGCATCTATAGTCATACAAATACGTTTAACCATACATGTTGATCAGATCAGATGGACTGTCTCTGTAAGATTCTTGAAGAATATGACTCTTAGTCCCTCCACATTATATTATAATAAATCCATTAAAATATTATTATATTTCAAAATTAAAAAATATTACATCTATGCATTTCCACTTCTCTCTCTAATCAGAATTTAGATCTAATCCGTGTACAGAGCCTGCGCGCGTCTACAATGGCAAGTTGTTAGTTTTTAGTCCTTGTTTTTTTATTTTAAAAATATTTTAAAAAAATTAAAAAAATTTATTTTTTATTAATTTTAAATTAATATATTTTTAATATTTTTAAATTATTTTGATATATTAATATCAAAAATAATTTTAAAAAATAAAAAATATTATTAATATATATTTTAATATAAAAAATTATTTAAAAAATAATAACAACCACAAATTTAAATAAGCTATTAAGCTAGAAAAGGAACCACTTAGCTTTTTCCTTAGTTTTTTAGCACGTACGTCAACCTTCAGAATTTTTTTTAGTTTCAAAAATATTTTAAAAAAAGTTAATTTATTTTTTGTTTTAAATTTTTATAATATTTTAAAATTATTTTGATAAATTAATATAGAAATAATTTTAAAAAATAAAACAATTATTTTAATTTATTTTCCAACTAAAAATATTTTAAAAAATAATTATTACTATTCTCTCCAATTTCCTTTGAAAACGTTTGTATGGTGCCCGTTTCTCTGCATTTATACACAAATGTAATACTTTAATTATTTTTAAAAATATTCTTTACTTAAAAATATATATAAATATTATTTTTTTATTGTTTCAAAATTTATTTTTAATATCAAATATCAAAATGATTTAAAACATTTATAAAAAGAAAAGGGAAAAAAATGTCTCTCCTGATTTGATTATCTTGCTGGAATTTGAGCCACCGACTCCAAGACAGCTCCTTGCACAAGCCTTGATTCATTGTGCGGGTGAAAACGCATTCCCACGGCACAAGTTGGAAGAAGATTGTGTAAAGACCCTCAGAAATGGTCTGGGAAAGGTTTGCCCGTCTTCATATTATGGAGCGGCCCTATGTGTACTCTCTATGATCTGGTGAGCCTTTACTTTCTGTGGTGCTAGTACAGAGATTACAACATATTGGACGCCAAATCCTCCCGTTTTTGTTTGTTTATTGAAGGCTTTGCTATGTAAACCCTAATTTTCAACTTAGTTCGAACAGAGAAAATCTCTTTCATTCAGGAGCTATCGCCATTGCCTGTAATCTATTCAACTGTTGTGAACTCTGCCACTGGAATAGCAGTTCCTTGAACAATGATCGGAGAAATCATGGGATTCACTAACTTTCCATTATCATACTTTGGGTTTTTGGTTGTGCTTTTTCTAGGGTGTTTCACAGTTGGCCAAGTGGTCAAGGGAGTGTATTTTAATATACAAAAAATGGCTGTAGAGAACAAGCAAAAGAGTGATTTTATTCAGAATGAGAACACTTCGCAGCTTCCATGCTTTTACAGGACCGTCCACACTTCCTGTGGAAACTCTTTGGTCTTACAGTATTTATGACCTTGCAAATTGGCATAACAAATGAATGAATATTGACAAAAACTCGATGACAAAAACAACAAAGCAGAAAGATCCAGGCAGCAATCAATCCTAGCAATACTAACTTGTCGCCAGTGGATCTTCCTCTTTCGACTCTTCAGTTATCCATTATAGTATTCAAACCAGAAAGATCCAGGCAGAAATCAATCCTAGCAATACTAACTTGTCATAAATTTTCCTGGTAGTTGATTTACCTGCACCGGATAGTTCAGATGCTGTCAGTAATGATTTGTACTCAAGATAGGTGCACCTGTATGCTCGTGTGTGCAAGGGGAGAACAGAAGTGTGTCGTTCTTCTATCTATAACATGAGAGAAGAAAACATTTGAGGTGGAGGCAGAATACAGAACAAAAATGAACTAATTTTACCCAGCCGGAGATAATTGTTCCTAATGTTCCATTCAAAATCCCAGTGCTTTCTGTCATTTTTGAGAGTCCAATATGCCCATCCAAAGGAAGCTGCACTATAAACCTCAAGTTGTGCTCTACCAAAATCTTGATAAGCTGTCTGAGACGCAGTTGTCACGTTCCACTCATTCACCCATTCCCCTGAAACCAACACAATTCAAAATCACCTAATTAGGTTCAAAAATTCAGATGCACCATTTGTGTTTAAAAAAAAAAAAAGTGGCTTCAATAAATCCATATCATTGTGTTTAAAAAAAAAAGTGGCTTCAATAAATCCATTTGATGTTTACTCAACATAAATAATTCTTATCTATGTTTTGATATTTATAATCGACTCCTTCCAACTGTTTTTCTTTTTCTTTCCTTTCTTTCCACAAGGGGAACAGGATGGAGATCTCGCCTTACCAACAAAAACAAGCGGGCCATTTGCACTGTTCAGAGCCTGTAATTGAGCTGCCCTGCTCTTGTATACAAAATCTATGTTATCCATAGTGCTCATATTAACAAAGTAAGTATCAAAAAGATTGTAAAAATGCAAATCCACAACTAAATTATGAGAGCTTATATTCGCCTGGTAAAGTTCTATTGGATCTGCATTGCCAATTCTTTGGCAAATTATTACATAAGCCGTAGAGGAGTATTTTCGAACAATTTCATAGCCTTGCTTGTAATATGGAACTAAAACTTCCATGGGAACCAAGGAGGAAGATGGTTCATTTAAAAGCTCAATTCCCAGCAAAGCAGGATGTCTTGCATATCTGCAATTCAAATCAATCATTGTGAGGGTTTCATTTAGATGAAGAACTTCATGATAGCATCACTCATGTAAGATAGTTAGTGGAGAAAGAGGAATTCAGATGACCAATCAAAGCACATATATGCATGATACACGGACATCAAACAGTTCAATCTGTGTAATATCATCTTGTATGCATAGGACTAATTATGGATTAATGTAAGGAGTCATAATAAATTCCTACATTCATAGGACTTATATCACGATTGCTTTTATTCAATCTTCCCTTAATTAACATCAATATTATGTAAAAGAAAAGATTGATTATAATTGGAGAACGAGAGTTCTTCAGGAATGAAGTAAGCTGAGTTCATTCAAATCACATATGATGTGTGGCACAAAACATGTAGCAAGGACAACGTGAATGAGATATTCATGTTCGAAGAGCTAGCTTTTTTCCAATTCAAATCTCAAAGATATGCTGCCCTAGCTAAAGTTCAGATTCATGGTGCCTGTGTTTATGGATATTCAATGCAAATAAGTTCCAAAAGTTCAAATGCACTGCAATAATGTGTGTTTTGTTGATGCTGTCTACCCTTCAAAACAAGTCAAATAGTATATAGTCAAGCTCCTTTGAAAAATTACAAAGTCACTATAGACCCAAATGTAGCATCTTTTCTAAGACCGACAAAAGAAGATGGAAGTAACAGATACAACATCTTTTCTAGGACCGACAAAAGAAGATGGAAGTAACAGAAAAGGGGCGGAAGGGGATCCTGCTAAACATAATGAAACATGTAGCAGAAAGGGTAAAATCTGTTATGGCATTCAAGAGTAAACAAGATAACAAGCTTGTGAAGCAAAGCACAAAATAATGCAACAAGTAACTTCAAATCTAGTAACCCTCAAAGTGGAAGAGCAGGAAAACTGATACATAATGTAAAATGAGTTGATGGATGCAAATGACAATGACATCGTAGCGAGCCTGTGAGATAAAATTGAGATTGTGAAGGAACAACATGAGAACCATTTTGAGAATACAGGAGTTGAAAAAACAGAACTTGTACAAAAAAGTTTTTAACACTCACAAATTGAAGATTCCACCGTTCAAGAATCTAAAGAAGAGGTCAATTAGATTGACTTCGTCATGCCCTCTAAATTCAGTATTATAATTGAGAAGATATCATATTTCCTAAATTGTTGAGTAAAAGGTAGCGATCACATAAATGTTACTTCTAGTTGTGCATGTTATTCAAGTTCATGTAGTGTTTGCTACAACTGCTTCAACTCATCCAAGCTCACGGTCAAAGTACCCAGGGAAGAATGATGGAGATTGAAGAAAGAAATAATAGGGATAGTATTTTAAAGTTATATGATTATTCATGGCTTTTAGCATTACTAAGGAATATCAGTATTCTATTTAATAGTTAGAATTGGAAAATAGTTTTTACTTATTTAGAAGGATTTCCTATTCTTATTAGCATTTCTATTAGGACTTAATGTTCGGTGCCAATAAATAATCACTTTAGCTAAACATTCAATGATTTTATCTAATAAATGTTAAGCATAGAATGTTATGATGATATGAATATTGATTGATCAAGTAAATTGAGTTTTTTCAGAGAAATGCTTCCCTTGAGTGTTTGTCCTTGTATTCATTAATTGGTTCTGCATCACATTCACACACCCTCTCTCTAACCTCACACTCTGTCTCAAGCATTGCAACTTACTATGCTTGTGGCAACATCCCCTCCTTGGGAATAATTCTTCTATCATTCTTGAACATGACAACTCAAAATTGCATATTATATCATGTTTCTTAGCTGTCCGAACTAAGCACACCAATTTAAATGCCGCTTAAAGACAACATATCTATGGACATTGACCAACAGCCATCAAAAGTTTATTGATATATTTAAAGCTTGTACAATTGAAAACCTGGTAGGCAGTGGATAATAAACAGCATGTCTGGAAATGTACCTGGAAGCTAAAAAGTCAATAACATCCAATGTCTTTGAGACATAATCTGGAGAGGAAGGCCAGCCCGTTGTGCCATCTCTACTAGCACTATGTTCCGCCCCATTTTGGGAGCCAGGAGCCGCATGAAGGTCAACTATACATTTTATATTATAGGCTCTGCACCACATTTTTCAGGCACATATTAGACAGAAACGAGTTCAAGTTGCTAATCTTGCAAACAGAAATAAAGAAAAGCTACACCTACTGTGCCCATGAGAATGCATTATCTAGAGCTTCCAAACATCCCCCAATAAAAGGAGCAGGTGGATCAGGATCAAAAGCAATCCACCAGCCAACAGGAATCCTCACAGTATTTATCCCATGTCTATATAGAAAATTGAAATCGTCCATAGTTATAAAACTATTTCTGTGTTTCTGCATCCAAAAGAAAAACCTATTACATAGACAAAATTAAACCTCGTGGCACTATCAATTAGTATCCATTACTTTTTCAAAGCCAAAACTCACTTTAAAAAAACATACACTGTGTGAAAATTAAATGTTAGATAATTGTTTATCATCAACCAAAAGAAAAAAAAAATTGAATTATACACTGACATAGAAAAAGAAACAATACACCTTCAGAACATCCTTAGCCTGATGACGTCCATATCCATTTGCAAGCTGGTAATCTCCATGCAAGTCATTTGCCACTATCATCATTTCGAATGTAGCTGCATTATCATCCCATCCTGGTTTCCCTGGATAGTCTGCTGTCAGCAGATTTCCTACTGTAACCTAAAAGAGAAATATATGCTATCACGAAATAGCATTAAAACATTCATATATCAAGGAAATTGTGCACGGCAATCTAGAATTTCATTTAGCTTCATCCTTTTGCACTTTCATAATTGGCATAATAGACATGAATAAGGTTTTTAGGTGGTCATGTATTGTAGGAGTGATGCTAAGCATTAAGAAAAAACTTCAAGAATACACATGAGCCATTAGACTAGCAGGAACCACCATTGGGTCCCACAATAAGATCATGATGCAATGGCTCAAAGTCTTCTTGAAGTTTTTTCTAGTTGTTTTCACTTATTATTTATCATTTCTTATAACTGCACAGATGACTGATAGACAAAGAAATCAACAGCTCATGCCACAATAAGATCACGAGCAAGTGCGCGCACAGACAAATGAAAAGGCCTGCTCCAGAGAGAGACAAAAACTGCATAGTGAAAACTATCCACTTCAGTGCAACTGATTGTCAAAGCAAGAATTCCGTTTTTCAATTTGTTTCCTGAAATCAAATGTATATACCTGCAGATAGGCCCCGGTAATAAGTTTTATGTGAACTTGATTGTTGTTATTCCTTTCAATGTAAAATATTTCCCCTTCTGAAGGTGAGTTTGCTGTGGCAGAAATGGAGCACCCTTCACCATAACATGCTAGAAAATAGCCTTGAGAGGTGCGAAGCTGAAATTCTGATGCAGAAACCCTCCACAACTGCAGGCATAGTCTCCACATCAGAAAAAGGTTAATGCTTCAAAACCATCAAGCATTGATCTGCAAGCTAAACATCAGAATATGAACTTAAACTAGATAAATAAAAGTGAGATTGCACAAGAAAAGGTTGTGAGCTGATGGCGTGAAACTTAAGAACTTCAAGATCTAAAATTCAAATCATGAAATCAGTAAATTGTTATAATGCCTAGCAACACTTTCCATTTAGTGGATTTGATACAATGTTAAAAAACAAAAAGGCATGCCCACATTTAATGATATATCATTAAATAAACTTTGGGAATAAATTTTAACAAATTGCAACCACAAATCCTAATCAACTAGCCATAAATTATATCTGTGATTTATATAAAAGCAGATCTTAACATGCTAAAAAAAAAAAACTTGATATTGTGTGCATTGATAATACCACACATTGTAAGGAATTCAAAGGAATGGTAAATGAAATGAAGAGGTGTTCACTAGATGTACAGAGCAAAGTTATCCACTAAAGTAAGCATAAACAATTTGGTTTGTCATTTCACCTTAAAAGTTTCCCACGAAAAAGCAAGGCCACCTTAAAAGTTTCCCACGAAAAAGCAACATCCCTATCCACTGTAACACCCATACCACCTCCATTCTCTGCACTCACATACTTGTGCGACGAAACTGACATGAAACGAACCTCAGTGCCATCCTACAGTTAACACATTGGCAAAAAGATGCATTGACAGGCAACCCAGAAAAGAAAAATATATGTATATATATACAAATCCAAAACTTTGAAAAAAAGCTCACAAGCATGTCTCCGTTGGGAATGGCATCAAAGAGTGATGGCTTGATCCAGCCTTCAATCACCAGCCAACCTCCCAAGTTCACTCCCCGGACTTTAGAATTGCCTCTTAATCCCTCCACTTTATTCAGGCAAGGAATTAAAAGGTAAGAAATTCAACAATTAGCAAGCTCAAAACAAAACAGGCTCACCTGAGTATGCTCTGGAAAACAGCAGCCATGAAGAAAGTGCAAACGCAAGAACCCATTTACTAAAACCAAGTTCCATCAAGAATGGAATGTAGGTCCATGCCAGAATCAATAAGGCCAAAATATAGTGTCCATCTGATCTGGAACATGAAAAGGAATAGCCCACTTAAGCGAATCTTAGTTATCCCTTCCTTATCACTCAATTAATACCAAATTCAAAATTGGAAACAAGCATCATGCACATAATAGGTTTTCCCTTTTCATTATCTTTCAAAATTCGTTAAGAAAAAAGAAGAATGATTCTGGATTTCAAAACAACAAAAAGGGACGCGTGCCAATGGAAAAGAAGAGAAAAGAACATGGAGATACTTTCAGCTTGGTTGTGTTGGAATGGGTTTGTTTAGTGGTGGTGATGCTAAGGGAGCGGGAGCGATCACGAGAAAGAAAATGGATAAGGTAACTTTTTCCTGGAACATCGTATCAAATGTAAACAGAGGTGCTGTTATCCCGAGACAGTTGAACTTGGCTTGTGAATAAAAATATTAATTTAGTTCGAATTCGATGAATAGTCGAAATTAATTAAAAATAAAATATAAATAGTTGTAATTTGATATTACATATTTCGTCTGTTTTCGTGGTTTGGAAAGTTTTAAAAAAAAATTGATTTTTTATTTTAAATTATTTTTACTTTTTTAGATTGTTCTGAAATGTTGATAATAAAAATATATTATTTTAATATATTTTTAAATAAAAACATTAAAAAAATTATCTCTGTTATAATGCCAAACAATCTTATAAATTGGTTATTGAATCATTTTTTACACTGTGATAAATAATTTTAAAAAAAATAAATAGGTTAGCTTTTTCAAAATATTTTTTAACATAAAAAATTATAACTACAAGTCAAAAAATTTATGTATATATTCAATTAAATAAATTAAAATTTAAAAAAAAAATTATTAATGATAGCAAGAGACTAAATTGGAGAAATTATAATGAATGTGGATTAAAATATTTGACATAATATATTATATATTTGGTTGTATTTAATAATTTTATTTATTATAATAAAATTTTTATGTAATTAAACAATAATAAAAATAAATATACATGGAAAATAAATAAATAAAATCAAATAAAAAATTATGTAAAGTTGCAAGTATTATAATAAAATATTATTATCAAAACCATGTAAAACTAAATGATATTTAACTAAATATTAAATTAAAAAAATAAGATAGGAATGCCAATATAAATATCTAATCTTGAAATACATGTATAACTTCAATTGTATTCAATAAATCTATTTTTTTATGACCAATCTTATTTAATAAAAAAAAAAACATGTAGGGGTAAAGTGAGTGGATAAAATTAAATAAATAAAATTAAAGAAGGTTACATTGAAAGACCCCACTTTGACATAAAAAATGTTGGAATCTTACCAGTATGAAATAAAAATTAAATCACACTTTATTAGAAAAAAATCATAAAAGCAGGTTAAAATAAAAAAATAAAATTTTAATTAAAACTCAATATTTAAAAATAAAATAAAATAAAATGATCAAAAAAATTTAAAAACAAAAAAATAGAGCCTATATACGTGGCCCTGGCTTGGGTGGTCTTTTTCTCTTTTTTTTTTTTATAGGGCAAATGTTTTTTAAAATAAAAACATGGGATGCATTGCTTGTTGACATGGTTTTAGGTGACTAGAAGGTCTCGTAAATCTTAATTTTCAATTTGTTTCTTGACCAAAACATTTAAAGAACAACTTATACATCTTGAGAAAACTTATTCATACCTTTAAATAACTAAAAATAATTAATCCGGAAAAAATTAAGCTTAACTCTACTTTCTTAACAATGTTATAAACAAAGAATACATACTTGAAACTTCTTTTATTTAATAAAACTTGTTAATATCAAAATTAATTTTTTTATTGTGATAGTTGATATTTATAAAAACTCTCTCCTCGACCAAAATGTAGCAACTTTCCCTCTCGTCTATTAAAGTATGGATTGAAAAATTAAAAAAATAAAGTTATATGTCGTAGTTTAATTTTTGAAATGTTAATACACGGGAGCTATCATTTAAAAAACAAGAGCATCAAAATAATTTTTTTATAGTATTTTTAAAACTGCCACTTATTTACTTCTTATTTTACACTTCGGTCAAGTTCGTTTGAATTTTGCCCCTCCTTGACAATTCTTGACATATTGGTTGTGAATTTTAGCATAAAAATAATGAAATTAAAGATAAATAAAGTTTAATTATTAATTTTTAAAAAAAAATATTAACATAAATTGTTGCAGTGAAAACCATATGGTTTAAAGTATCTTCTAATATTTAAAAATTTTATATAAGAATAGTAAATAAAATGTAAATGTTATCAAATCTAACTTAAAATTCAATTAAGTTTGAATCAATACACCTGCATAAGAAATATTTTTATTGGATATAATATACACATACTTCAACATTAATATTATGCACATATATAGTGTTTATAATTTCAAAATAATAAAAAATAATGAGAATTTCACTTGAATTGAGACTGACACGAGCTGTCTTTAATAGGTAAAATATTTATAATTATTTGTTATCCTTGCCAAAAGGGAGAGGATTTCCTCGCATGCAATAAAAAATGGTTTAAAAATGTTATAGTTGTATTTTAAAATATTTTTTATTTAAAATATATATTAAAATAATATTTTTATTTTAAAAAATTATTTTTAACATCGACATATTATAAATTTATTATAAATTTTACTTTACTGGATTGATAAAACTACTAAAAATATATCTAGTAATTGTTTTAAACACAAGCTTGAACCAAAAAGGTCATTTAATAAAAATATGGAAAATAAAATCTTGAACTGATAACTTATTTTTACCTGATCAAGCTAATCCAAGATTTTTGGTTTGATTATAAACCGAATAAAAAATAATAATTTGACTTGAAAATAATTCAAAAATAAAATTAAAGCAAAAAAATAGATTGAACAACTGAAAAAACACACAAATTAAAAAATTATTAATCAAAATAAATGAAATGCAGATAAAATAAAGAACACCAGATATAAAACCTGACAACATAAATTATAAAACATACTAGATTTGATAAAAAAAAAAATACATGTATGTTTAAAATCATGTAAGGTTCAATAATCTAATATTCATTTACTTCAATTTAAATATCATGAATTTTTTAAAATAGATTTTGATTTTAAATTAAAATTCCATGATTAAAAACTATTAAAATCATGTTACTGATGCAAATAAACACCAAATTATTGGTTAATCATGCATAAATAAGGATTTTGTGCAAAGAAATTGATCAATTTATCCAAATAAAAAAGCTAAAACAATGTTCGTTATAATAACACAAAGAACATTGTCCATAAACTAGGATTGAGTAAAACAACTAAGAAACTAATTAAAAAAATAAAATTAAAATAAAATCATAAAAAAAATTAATTAAAATATATTTTAAAAATTTATATTATATTCGGTTTGGTTCAGTTTTAATTCAATAAGCTTGAAATTAATTCAACCTTAACAAAACTAGTCTATTTTAAAAAATATATTATAAAATCATTTTTTAATTTTCAATCTTAATTTAGCAGTACCATCCTCATCCTTACTCTTTGACAAACAAGTTGCCCTCCAAACTTTCACAAGCCATAACTCTTAAGTCTCAACTTCTCACTCACAACTTGATAAAAAAATATCTCTTCATCGCTATACAAATTTTTAAGGCTAGATGTAGTTGTTTAACAAAATCAAATTAATAAATCTTTAAGCTGTAACTCTTATAAATTAGTAGTTTAGTAGACTTTCAACGAGGCTTCAATCTTTATTTTTAAATATAATCCCTGTAAACCAGTAGGTTGACAACCATCTCCCTTTTCCTATACAAGCATGTCACACACTACACCTGACTTTAAAATTTAGCAAACCAGTCACCTTCTTGATTTTCTTTCCCACACTTGATCTTGAATCCTGTTAGGCTAGGTGTGATGTTTTTTTTCAAACTCTATTTTTAATTTTTTAACATATGTTATGTGTATTTTTGAAGACTAAAGCCTTGTCGAATAATATTTTTTTATATGGTATGTCATTGCTAAAAATCAGATTAGATTGGTATAATTTTTATTTTTCTTAATGCTAGTGCAGTAGAATCAAGATTCAATGATGTTTTTTTTTTATAAACAATTGAGATTTTAGATGTCAGAGATGGTTTTTTATTTAATAAATAGAAAATACGAACCAGATATAAAAAAGAACTAAACAAATGATTCGGTATTTTGATTGTAACTTTGATAAATATATGGAAATACCAGGTATATTGTGAGTTCATCAATTATTTAATGTCCTTTCTTTATTATCAAAGCCATATATATATTCACCATCCTGCTAATATAATACCATCAATTTCATGCCCTTGTTTTCATTGCTTGGGAATTCATACTTGTGTAGAGAATATGCCCGAAATCAGGAAGACAAAGTCTGGGTGAGAAATTTAAAATGACAGCTCATGTGTTGCGCATGTTATATGCTCGCATTACACCAGAATAGGCGACAAGGGAGAAAAAGTAAAATTTCATTTTATCATGTTAATCGAACCAATACCTTCAGAAAAATAAGTACAATTAGAACATCCGGGGGGCTTATAGAGAATTCTAGTTATTAATACAGCTGAAAAATAGTACGGTAAAAAAGAGTGTATTCATAAATATGCAAAATTAGCGGTATTTATTTATTTATTTTATTTTTACTTTTAACATGCCCATCTGAATATTTTGTAAAACTTGAAAAATTGTTATAGATATGGAACAAAATATAATTCACAACTCACTTCTTAAATATTAAATATTCTTATGATGTTATATCTCACTTCTTAAATATTAAATATTGTTATGATGTTATATCTTCTAGAACTTGAATAAATAGTTGAAGTTTGGTAAGGATATACCATTATTTTGCTTGTAGAGGTTTCATGTATATGCTGTTACAACTTAAAGATTTGATGCAATTAAGTTTTAAAATTTATAATTCAATCTTTAAACTTTAATTTTTTTTAATTAAAATCTAAATTTATTTCAAAAATTATTTTTTCTTCTAATTAAGCTCTCAATAAATTCAAATAAATCTTGTAGAACTCCAATTGAGTATTTAAAGATCTAATTTTAAATTTATTTTCTTAAATTAAATTTTATTTACTAATAAAGCTTTCATTTATTGAAAATACACCGTCAAAATTTATAATCTTGTATATTTTAATCTTTCTCAGCTAGTTTTTGGCAAATTCCAAGGCACTCTAATGTGTTTTTTTCATTAATATAATTTTTACTTTCTTAAAATATTTTTTATTTTGCATAACAACATAAAACATAAAAAAAAGTATAGAAGAATAAGAATAACATCTTGAAAAAAGTAAATACATGCAAAATAATTTAATAAATGCCTTTATTAAAAAAACTAAACAAATAAAATAAAAAATCACAAAGGAGGGATATTAGGTGAAACATAAAATTAAACAAAAAAAAAGGGTTTCAATTAAATGAAAACCAAAACTAGAATATAGTTTAGGCATAACAAAAGTATTAAAAAAAAAAAGAAAAAACAAGTGACTCAACTTTAGCCTTAATCAAGTTTAATAAGTTAGTTTTATTTTAATTATATAATAAAAATTAAATAAATAAGTTAACAAATATTTTTTTAAATACCATTATAAGTTGAAAAAAATTAAAATAAAAAATTGAATAAAAAATTACAAAAATATCAGCTCAAGTCAATTTAGGTCAATGACAGACATGTAATTTAAATAATAAAAATTCTTTACATCTTGAATGATGAGATCAAGATAACTTAATAGAAAATAAACTAAAAAAAACCACAAAGCCAATACTTTTTTAAAATAATTAATGTCAAATAAAGAAATAAAAAAATGTTGGCTCAAATTAAATTTTTAAATTTATGAATAGGGTTATTAAACTGAAAACACCATACAAGAAAAATATATAAAGCCTAACCTAACAAATTAAACATTGAAGGAGGGGATTGAGATAAAAAATTAATTACATAAAAAACATAAAAGTTAATAACTAAAACAATAAGGTGAAAATTAAAATAAAAAGTAAATTAGAGGTTAAATTTAAAAAAATAACTATAAAAAAAAGAAGTATCAAATTTGAAAAAAGTAATACATCATAAACTTAAATTGAATAATAAAATTGAAAATTAATAAATTTTTTTATTAAAAAAAATTAAATTAAAAAAATTATATATCTTAAATTAAATTTGAATGGATAAATTAAAATAAAAAATATTTTTGTAAAAAATTTAGAAATAAATAAATATTTAATATTATATTATTGCTTTGTAAACTCCATATGATTGCATACATTGAAATAATTATATCAAGTCTTGAATTAGAATTGGAAGTGATAATTTTTTTGATAAATTAATTTTTTATAAAAAAATAATCAAATTATTTTTTTATAAAAAATAAAAATCAAATCATAATCAATTTAAATTTAATTATTTTAAAGTAAAAAATAATTTAAATTGATTTAACTGAGTTTTTTATAAGATGGCTCGTGTTTTTTAATTCAAGTTTGATTTTTTTTTAATTTAAAATTTTTAAAATTAAAACTGAACCGTTGTATGAATTTTTTAAAAATTTCAATCGATTTAATAATTTTTTTTTCATGATCTTGTTTTGCAGTTTTTTTTTTAAATTGTTTCCCACCAGCTATTTGAATAACTCGAAAGTTAACTAGTGAATAATTTTACTGCGAAGCCCAGAACATACATCGAAGTCCTGCTATTCATTAATTACTAATTTACTATCAATTAAATAAAATGAAAACGTATAGTCGAAGCCATATTGACACCAACAAAAAGCAAAAGCCCTCACTGCTTCTCCCGCAAAACCCTAACACCAAAAAGCTAATCAATGGAATTCGACGAGATTGAGTATCTGGAGAAAACAGTAGAGGAAGCGGAAGATCGAGACGATACGAGGAAGAAGAACAGCAGCAGTAGCAAAAAGAGAAACGGAACCGAGAGAAGTTACAGGAAGCGAGACGTCGGTGATGAAGATATCGACAACGACGAGGACCGAAATGCAAACAAATTGCTAGCTGAGGACGAGAATGGTCGCGATCGCCACCACCGTAGAGACCGAGATTTAGATAGAGATAGAAGTAGCAGACAGAAAGATAGAGAGAGAGAGAGGAGAGAGAAGGAAAAGGAGAGGGAAAGGAGAAAGAGGGTGAGAGAGGAGGAGAGAGAGGGGAGAGATAAAGATAAGGAGAAGGAGATAGAGAGGAGAGAGAAGGAGAGTGAGAGGGAGAGGGAGAGGGAAAAGAGAGAGAGGGGGGGAGAGGAGGGGAGAGAGAGGAGAGAGCGCAGCAGGAGCAGGTCGAGGAGGTATGAAAGTGATAATCGTGAGAGGGGGAGAGAGAGAGAGATTGATGCGAGAGAAAGCAGGTGATGATTTTTTTTTTCTTTTCTTTTTCCTTTTTAATTTTCTTTATAGCTTAGATTATGGGATTCGATGCTGTTATTTTTAATTTTTTATCGTATGGTTCTAGGAGTTGATTAATGTTTTGTCCTCTAGAAACTGAATTTTGATATCCAACGGGAGAGGCAAATGGTTTATGACAAGGCTTTGGTTTTGAGATGGATTGTTAATAGATGTTATTGTCCCCTGTAAACCCAAGGCGGGATGGATGCTTTCTCGAGGTTTTTGATGAGGAATCTGCTGCTTCCTATGAGATTTCTTTTCTTCTTCCTTTGCATTCCATGTGAAAGGGGTGTGAATTGAATTTGGAATATTTTATCACATGGATTGAAATGCATATGCTATATCAAATGAAATAAGAACTGGGGTTTTTAAATTTTAATTGAAGCTTTGTTCCAAATTTGAATCAAGTTTTGTTTGATTTTGTTTACATGGAAATTGGTTGTTGCTTTGTGTTGAACGATCTTGCTGTACATATATTAGTATTTAACTATCCTCGTTAGAAATAATATTGAAAAAAGGCTAGCATTTTGGTGTCACTATAGCTCGTCCTCTATGAAATTACTATGGAATTGGCTTGAAATTTGTATTTTTTTCTGACATCATAGCACTGATTTTTCTTTTCAGTTATAAGAATGTCGATGCCTGTTTATTAATCTTATGAATTTTCATCTTTTATAAAAATTGAAACTTTGAAAGTGTTTCGGGTGCCAGGAGATTTAAAGAAAAGAAAGAAGTGGTGGAGCCTGAAGCTGATCCAGAAAGGGACCAAAGAACTGTTTTTGTGTACCAGGTTCATGGTTTGCTCTGCTATTTTATGATTATTAGTCATGGAATCATAGATATATCGTGGTTCCATTTTTTTCTCACACTGTTGCTGTTCTGTTCCCATGGATTTTTGTGATGACAGATGCCTTTGAAGGCGACAGAGAGAGATGTGTATGAATTCTTCTCGAAAGCAGGCAAGGTTAGTGGCATTTTTTTTTTTATATGTATAACACAAGAATAGTTGTATATTTCTGGATTTTATAAAATCTGTACGTAACCTCATTGTGCTCTTTTCAAGTTTATTTATTGACTTTTTTTTTGGATTAAATTTCACAACCCATCCTATGTTTTGGATCTAGTTTTTCTTTGCCTCCTATACTTTGAATAATTTTACATTCTATCCTTGACTCTGTTAGGTAGCCTGTTAATTTTTTTCTAATTACCCTGATTGCCAGTGTTTATAACAGCTAGGCATTTTATCAGGTCTCTCTCTCTCTCTCTCTCCCCACACACACACACACCCCTTAATGAACATATTTCTATCTCTCATTTCTCTTTTCCTTCAATTTTAAAAACTCACAAATTCATCTGTTGATTACCAATAAACAATATTCCTTTGGTAGGGACAAACACAAAAACAGTAAGCCCAATTTTAGCATGTAAGTTGGTTATTCTTGTTAATTCCTTTCTCTCTTTCCACTTAAAGTCTTGAAATTGGATTCTATTTGGTTTGTTGGTTTTGACTGTTGATATTTCTATCTCGCCTTTTTTTTTCTGCATTGATTTTACAAAACACAATCAATATATTTTTTGTACAAATGGATCATAACATGAACGATTTATCTAGCAACACAATGATTTGAGTTTTAAAAGCCAACCATGGATTAATTTGAACAGGTTGTCATATAGTAGTACTTGGAGGGCCAACTTAAACAAATTTTCAATGATTCAGCACATCAAGATTTAAGCACACTTGCATCCTTAGGTGCCTTTTATACTCTCATCAATGCTATGAGCTTGCTCATTAAAGAGTAGCTTGAGGAAAATGCTCCTAATGAATATATTGTCCAAATCAATTCCAAAAAAAAAAACCCACAAGATATATTTTCCCAAACTATATTATGAGTTTCCAAACCCTGATTGCATTTGCTTTTGGTGGTGGTAATAACACAACATACTCCAAAAACATCCTGGTTAATTTAATATAATTTGCTAAAAATTAAACTTTTTAACACTTGACTAACATCCCTTGGATGCAAAGTGCAATTAAATTGAAATTACAGGATGACAAATGCAAAGTTCCTAAATAACAGATAGTACAGTGAAACTGCCTTCAAAACACAGGATGATTTGTGAAATTAACTCCTTTTTTTTCCTTTCTGTGTATAAAAATTATATGGATTTGTTGCCTGATAAACTGCTGAGAAGAATAGGAATGTATGTTAATGAAATGCCTTTGCGTTTTTCAGCTTCAGTTACAAGTAGTGTAATGACTTTCTTGTCTCATCTAGATGTGGGATGAGTCAAAAGGTGTGCATGCATGAAGTGAATTATCTTGGTATTAAGGAGTGGTGTTGTCCCATATGCTTGTGTATTTTTGGAAATTCAAACAAGATGCTCCAGATAACATCATAATTGTAGAACTATGTTTTTCTGTCAGCGATTCATAATTCAAATGAATGCAGAACTTCTCGTTCAACTTATTCCTCTTTCATTTCAGCAACTTCTTCCTCAGTTGCCGGAGCCTTGATTTCTTAGCCACTATTTTTTCTCTATCAAACTCAAACACCAACAACTAGATTACCTTGTAGGATACAAAAGTAGTTTACATGATTAGACTAATCTTAGCAATGCAAATGCCTTCTGATAGGTGTTTTGTTATGTAGTTTGAATTTCTGAAATTTCTTTGCACACTGCAATTTTTTGCTCTGTTTTAAAATTTGATTTGAAATTAGTTTTCCTTGATTTTTCAGGTCAGGGATGTTCGATTGATAATGGACAGAAATTCAAGGCGGTCAAAAGGAGTTGGGTATGTGTGCCTTTCTGTTTAAACATCAAGATGATTCTGCACTTCTTCTAAAGTAACTGTTAGCATATTTATTCGAAGAATCAAGTTTAACTGTATTCTTAAATGCAATAGCAATGCGATAATGATGAGGGATGATGGGAATACCTTGCACTCATGTTTAATCAATTCATTCAGCGCACTCAAGGTAGATGACATAAACCTAATTTTGTTTTATTCCAATTTTCTTCTTCTGAATATTTTGTAAGTAAAGAGACCTGATTATGAACGATGTATAATTGGTCCTGGATTTCAATATTGGTGCTCCCATTCTGTTTTAATGTTGATCCTTTATGTCTGGATAGTTTGGTTTTGGCAGCCATCTTTCTTAAGAAATTATGTTAACAAAAACTTGGTTTTTTTAAAAACATCTAAATTTTTTATTGATGAGCCATTGGTTGGAGCATTGATTGATTTGTTTATGATTTTGGGGTTTTTGTGCACAAACATGTATCAAAGTGGAGACCACTGCTAACTTTTTTTTTTTTCATTCAAAGTCATCTCTTCTCTCCTTGATCCTCATGGTACACAATGTGTTCTGGTTTTGTATATTTATTCTGATGAGTTGACATTTTATTTCATGGGACATCAGATTCACTGAAAGAAACTCAGCTTGAGCTCTCTGCGTGCAGTTTTTGTTTTCCTTCATCTATGTGCTGTGTGCTTTGTTCGTTTGATTTCTTCTTCCATTTCGTTTGTTCTGACTAGTTATCTGCCCTGGTGTAACTGCAGGTATGTTGAATTCTATGATGCAATGTCTGTGCCAATGGCAATAACTCTTTCAGGTCAACTGCTTCTTGGACAACCTGTAATGGTTAAGCCTTCTGAGGCTGAAAAGAACCTCGTTCAGCCTAGTGCTTCAGGCGGTGGCACAGGTGGTGTTGCTGGACCATTTGGAGCAGTTGACAGAAAACTATATGTTGGGAATTTGCATTTTAACATGACAGAAATGCAGCTTAGACAGGTAATATGATTGGAGAGTTCATTTGGTTTATTGTTCATTATGACACAAGTTCACTTTTACTTTTGTAATAATCAATTTTGTTTATTAACTGGGATAAGCTGTAACATAATAATTATGCAGAGAGGCATTTATGCCCAATAAATCAGAGAAATTGCCATTCCACCGCAACAATTTAAATGAAAATTAATTTTTTGGCATCACTTTCTCTGAACTACACAAGTAATCATTTAATATCAGAAGTAACTTTCTTAGTTTCCCTTCAAATCAACCACTAAAATTTGGGCACGTTGACCTTATCTTTCCACTGTTAAATATCTGTTCTGAATTGCATCATTGGTATTTGCAAGTTTTTAGCTAAGCTAGTGCTAAATTGGAAAAGGAAGTTTAGGATGCCTGTAGAAGAAATTTGAGAAGCTTTTGGTGAACGACCTCTCGCTGTATAGACTTGGACTCACTACAGATTCATGAACTCTAGGAGGATCATTACTGATGCTGCTGAAGGAAGCGTTACTTGTTACCAGCCCTTGTTGTTGAATTAACAGTCAATGACTCCCTTAGCTTTTATGGTTTGTTTTGCATGAATTTTGAAGTGCACAGGTCTTGTATTATGCCTAGTTAGTTTCCTGGACACAGATGGAGTTTTTTTTTTTTTAATTGTTAGACAACTAGTACTTCCAATTATTAAACCGTCCTCTTTCTTTCACAAATTTGATCCAGCTACATAACATAATGTCTTACTTTTGTGTTACTCAGCTTTTTGAACCATTTGGTATTGTGGAGCTTGTGCAACTGCCTCTTGACCTTGAGACAGGACAATGCAAAGGTTTCGGATTTGTTCAAGTCGGTGATGACTTCTTGTTGATTGCAATATATATTTGAACTATTTAATCATTCACATTTGTTGATTGATTAATTCATCCACTCTCCTACAGTTTACTCAACTTGAAGATGCTAAGGCTGCACAAAATGCTTTGAATGGAAAACTGGAGATTGCGGGTCGAACTATTAAGGTATGCCTAAGTTTTTGTAGCTCATACTAGGTTTCTCTTCATATGTTTTATATATAACAGTGGTTGTTGTCAGTCAACTATTTGTCTTTGCTGCCTTAACTATAAATGAGTTTGACAGTGTTGGGGTCTGTAATGAATTGTTTGTGTAAGTATAGGTTTCATCTGTTACAGAACATGGCGGACAGCAAGACAGTGGAGTGAAATCTGCCGACTTCGACGACGATGATGGGGGTGGATTGGTGAGTTAAATGTTGCTATCCATTGTATGAGTGAGCTTGAACTTGCATGATCATTGACAAAGAATGACTTTATTTATTTATTCTTAGGGGGTGGGGAGGGGGTTGTAATCCCCTATTATTTATCAAGGATGATGGTTTACATTAAGTTCTTGAATTTACAATCCTGTAAATCAAATAATGAAAAAAAATGCACATGAAAATTATAGAGTAAATTACCCAGAATAATTTTCGACAAGGCCGTGTGATTTGTTTTTTGGGGGGTGGGGTAGGGCAAGAGAAACGAAGTATTGTGAAAGAAGGGAATAGGAAAAGGCCAAAAGATGTGGTTTTACTAATGAAACTGTTGAAACTTCATATAGGATTTCAATGTTATAAATCATGGCTTGTTTGCTCATTGTATTGGGTTTTGTTCCTAAGCTTTATTGTTGTGTTATAAATTACCCAGAATAATTTTCGACAAGGCCATGGGATTTTTTTTTTTGGGGGGGGTGGGGTAGGGCAAGAGAAACGAAGTATTGTGAAAGAAGGGAATAGGAAAAGGCCAAAAGACCTGGTTTTACTAATGGAACTGTTGAAACTGTTTTTCACTTTAGTATGGTACACTTTGTTGTTATGATATTATGACTAAAGCTGGCACAGCATGATACTATTAGGATGGTGATTAGTTTAAAACCTTTTTCATGGAACCAAAGTTCTGTGATGTGGACAACTAAGGAAGCCAAAATTTTCTTTTCATAGACAATGAGTATTTCTGTAATTTCTTGAAATTCTGGAAAGTTGTCAGAGATTTTCTATTTGATATTTTATTGGTCCTGATTAATTAGCTTATTAGTTTTTTCCCATTCTACATAGACTTATTATTTTCTTAGGAATCCAAGTCTTTATTGGATTTGAACTACTAGAACTCTATAAATAAGCACGTAGTCTTTCAATATTTTAATGGAGTGTATGGATAAAATTCTAGCAATTTGATTTTGATTGGGTGACTCAATCTCTTCTAGGTGTGAAGCGTCAGTTTTTCTATCCTCTAGGTGTGACTCCTAGAGGCCCTATTAGTGTCACTCTAATAGTTTGTACAATTCCCAGCAGAAATCCACTTCAATACATCTCTAAACAGCCTCCAAAAGTCAGATCCAGAACAGCTCCTAAGCTGTCCTGCATCAGGATGTTTTCTGTAACCTTTTGCGGTTTTTGCATCTATTGAAGATGTGTAAGATAAATGGGAAAGAGCAGGTGTATATATGTACAGTTAGTGATGTACTAACATGGAGATGAATCAAATTTGGTCACTATTGTGCTGGATGTTGAGACAGACTGTTAAACTTGCCTTACTGTCATGCAATCCTGTTATCTTGTAAGCATCGACATTTACAGATTGCATCTTGCTGTTTTGTTACCACTACTTAATGAATGTGATGGCTTCCACAGGACTGTAACCCCTGCAATAAAATATCTCGGCTGTTTTAATGTTTTTCCTAATCATCATCATTTTACAATCACATACTATATGTGTGTACATTAAATTTAACAACTATAACATCTTGAGTGGTTAGGTTTTCATAGGTCTCCATGTTTTTCTTTTCCCAAAATGGAATTAACTTGTTAGTAAATTTACTGATTATTCTATTATCTGAATGAGGTATAGATTTTCATGAACTCAATGGTGTTCATTGATTGCTTTAGGGTGATTTTTTTTTGAAATATGTAGATCAGAGAGACTTTGCTAAAATTGGTTAAAAATTCATGTCCTCTGTGGTCGTGATAGTTATATAACATAGACAGAATGCTAGCAACCTTATATGAGTATGATTTAAATCATGCTAGGTTTCTCATTTTATGTACACGGATTTGAGATAATTTGTAATCCAAGTGGGTGTTTGTTTTGCATAAAATATTTTATAAGAAAATGTTTTCTTGATTTTTCTGTGTTTTCATAAAATATTTCAAAGCCAACCTATAGTTTATTTGTCAGCTCATGAAATTCCATAAGATAATTTAAGGACAATAATCAGATCACAATATTATCAACTTATTTCAGTCACCATCAATACCCCAGTCCACCACTCCCATCATCATCATTATTCCACTACTATATTGTTGCACCATACTTACCAAACATCATAAATTTGTTTTGTGTAAAGGGCTTTATGGTAAAACATTTTACATTTTTTATGCAAAACAAATGCCCGAGTTAATGCTTTTATTTTCCAGGTTCCCCATCCAAAACTGTCAAATGAATTCTGAATTGACAGAATGAGAAAACTTGTAATAGTAACTGGAGACTCTGGTTTGTACAACAATTTTAAGACACTAAGGTTAATCAAATATGCCAATGCCAATTTGAAAATTTTACTTGCTGGAAATTTTATTTTTTGTGCAACAAAGTTTGATGATTCAGTTATTGTTTTGCTGAGGTTGAAGTTCTTGATGTTATGATTTGAGGGTATGAGGACTAACATAGGAAAGATTGTCAATAGTTGCACTGTTTCTTTTTCTGGCATTTTTAATTTCTCCAAAATTCAGCTGATGAAATGAATTCACTTTTCCCATTCAGGCTTTGAATGCTCAATCAAGAGCATTGCTTATGCAGAAGCTGGATCGGACTGGCACTGCCACAAGGTTTGTCTATCTTGTTTAATTTTGTTTTTTCTATTTAAATATCAGTTCCATAGCCTTATCAAGTTCTGTTTCCAGTATTGCAGGCTCTCTTGGAGTACCTTTGCTAAATGGATCAGCTCCAAATCAACAAGCCATTAGCTTGCCTGTCAATGGGCAAACTAATATTGGAGCAGCAGCATTTCCGGCACTAGTTTTACCTTCCCCTGCTTATGAATCTATTGGGCAACCCAGCGAGTGTCTATTGCTGAAGAATATGTTTGATCCAGCCACTGAGGTTGTGTTTTATTTTTTTTTGTCAGTTCTCCATTGAGCAGTACTGATTCTCATAAAAATGCTGCAGACGGAACCAGATTTTGATTTGGATATTAAAGAGGATGTAGAAGAAGAATGTTCAAGATACGGTCGGGTGAAACATATTTGGGTGGACAAGTAAGTGTACAACACATTGCACTTTATCTGCATTGTTTTTTATAGGTGCTCTGATGGAGAACGAATGGAAGATTTCAACATGTTTGTTTTAGGAAAATTAGATATTTTATTTTATTGCTTTTGTTTTTCATTCACAAGGTCTTGTTATTTTAGGTTATTATGACATCTGGTAGATTAACTTTAATTAAGAGTTTTATTTTGTTTAGAACCATATTCTTTTTGCTTCTTTGTTTTAGGGTTTCATTAGAGTTTCGGTGCCTATATGAGTGTGCTGATATACTTATTGAATGATTATTGTCCTGCGTCTGGTTACTCTTGATTTCCTGTAAAATTCTGGTGACATGGAACTTTCGTTGAGATCTTGTACATGCATCATCACTCACTCTCTCCACCAGAACTCTAATTGCAAGCACTACCAATGGAGTGTATTGCTTACTCAAAGTCACAACCAATTGAGGTTACTGGACTTGACTGCTTCTTAAGCTATTTTTAAGGAAAAAAGGAGAGTGAATATTGGCCTTCCAATGGTATCACATTGTCATGATGTCTACATGTACCCAATCCACTACCCTTTTAGAATTCCATATTTATGGGAATTCTATTTTAAATTGAACCGTGTTGTCTACATGTACCCAATCCAGTACCCTTTTAGAATGCCATATTTATGGGAATTCTATTTTAAATTGAACCGTGTGTCTGCAATCTTTGTACACAGTTTTAGGCTTGCAACTACAGGGTGCTGGTTTGAGTTGAGATGGCCGTACATTTCCATTCTTAACTGTTTATTTGACCTGCAGGAATAGTGCTGGGCATGTGTATCTACATTTTGACAGCATGGAAGCAGCAGCAAGAGCTCAGCGTGCAATGCATATGAGATGGTTTGCACAAAGGTCAATTTTAGCAATTTTCATGGTAATAATTTTCAACTATGCACGATTCGTCTGATTGTCTCTTGTATTTTAGTGACTCTTTAATCAAGATAAAAGATTTTGAAAATACATCATATTCATCTGGGACATCAGCCCAGGCTGAGAGGTTTTGAAAAACCTGCTTTGAATAGAACTTCCAGGTTCCCAGTTTACCCCTGTACTGGCACTGAGATTTTATCTTTGAGCTCTGTAGGCTTCAACTTTTGGTCTGGGTAATAAGTCCTTCAACAAGGCTGCTCGAATGCTGTTTTCAACTTCTTGTTGTCCTGGGCATGTGCATTTCCATAGCAAGAGCAAATTTGCTGAGTATGCCCAAGGTTGCTTTACAGGCAACTTTGCAATACAAATAGAATTCTAAACTGTTCCATTAAGTTTTAAGGAACATCCTTTTCTTCTCCGGAGTGAGAAGTGGTTTTCTTTCCTCTGGAATAACTTCACTGTAGGCCGTGATAAGAGAAATTACAGTGGTTAGAACGTGTTGGCTTTTCATTTTTTTCTGCTGGCCCCCATTATTCATGGTTTGCAGCAACATGTTCTTTTCTTGTACTTGGAAGAAGAATGGAATGCTTAACTGATACTCTTTTAACTTACAAGGAAGTTGGCTTTCTTCTTCCGAGCAGCAAGGGGTTTGCTGCCCTAAGAAATTGCAGAAACCACCAAAGCAACTGTTATCTTTTCATCTTTCCCTGTGTGCCCTCGCTGTTTTTTGTATGCAGCATCATGTCTTTCCATTTTCTCAAAGAATTTGTACGTGTCTGCAGCCAACCCATGAATATGAAGCAAGATTCCAAAATGGAGCTTGAAGGGACAGGTCAGGATTCTTGTAACAGCATTCAGCTTAGTTGTCTTGATATTCTTCTTTCCTGGGATGACAATTTATGCACCCTCATTTTTTGTATACAAAGCTCACATGATATTTGTAAACCCTCCTGTCTGTCTTCCCAAGTTTTCTGACGAAAGAGCAAAATTGATTCTTTACCTGTCTGTCTTCCCGAGTTTTCTTACAAGAAGAGCAAAATTGATTTAATATGCAACTGAAGCATCTCTATCAAATGTAAAGATGCAATGCAGAATTATGCATATTCTTGAGAAATTTTATGGTGTTTGGGTGATATCCTTTTAATTATTCTCTTTGGTTCACTTTGAAGAAAGATATAGATATAAACATAAAAAAAAAATTAGACAGATTTTGTTTTCATTTTTGTTAGTTATGAATTTTATTATACTTTTTCTCTTCTTCAAAGTGAATACCATGATATAATTAATAGAATATCATTAATTAGTTATTTTTTGTGCCTTATAAAATTTAATTTTCCGCTCTAACTAAAGCGGCCTGAGGCTCCATTGGAAATGGATAGAACACATGCTTGACACGTCATCATTATATTAGAAAACTACAATACCTTGTGTCCCCAAGTTTTTAATTTTGCTAGAGGCTACTTTAAAAGCATGTTGTGGTTTGAAAACGAAGGGGGTTTCTACGTATTATTAAAATGATGCGTCTTTATGACTTGGTCAACTTTTTAATAGATTTTGAACTTAATAATCTCATAAAAAATATATAGATATATATCGAACAATTTTAAGAAATTACAAATCATTTAATATATATAAATATATTTATTAAATTATTTTTAGCATGTTACAAATCTCATTGATTAGTTTGCATCATGATTATTAGATAACAAGACTTGATCCAGTTTGACAGGTACTCGGGACCTTGTTGATATAAGGGTTTGATTTTTTTAAGGTTTTGATTATTTTAGTAATGTGATTCTGGTTGGTTGTGTTTTAAAGTGTTTTTTAATTTTAAAATATATTAAAATAATATTTATTTTTAAAAATTTATTTTTAATATTAATGTATTAAAATGATATAAAAATATTAATTTAAAATAAAAATAAAAATAAAAATTTTAAATTTTTTTCAAAAATTTTTTTCAATATCTATAGACTAATTTTAGCAGCTTGTGGCAATTCAGGTTTCGGGTGATCCGTTGGATCAACCTGACAGAACTTTTGATCTTTATTTTTATATATAAATATAAAAAACAAATTTAAAATATTGGTGGAATAAATTGTTTTGGGTGATTGTTCCCAAAAACAAAGCAAATTAACGTACAAATGTTTTTCTTGGGTGGGTGCTTTTCTTTTTATCCCCCTGTCAAGCTAAAAAATTGTTGTAAAACATTAGTATTTAGCCCTGCGTATTTTATTTTTTTGGATGGGTGCTTCCTAAAACAAAGCATCTAAAATGGAGTGGTTTTATTTCAAGAGTCAAAAACAAATTACTATTAAAAATAAATAATTAGTTAGGAGTGTCGTTGCGATTGTTTTATAAATAATTTTTTATAGTTGAAATATATTAAAATGATTCAAATTATAAAAATAAATAAATTCTTTATCTAAATAGTAGGCATTGCCTCTAGGCTCATCATTTTCATTTTATTATTTATTAACTTGTATTAAAGTTTATTATATATATTCCAGAAGAAAATTTTGTTTTCGTGTAGGATGTG
>NW_011499857.1:2540529-2549367 GCF_000495115.2 Populus euphratica | reverse complement strand
AATTATATAAAGGATTGTAAATTGTAATAATACTTTAACAAATGAAAATAAATATTTTTACATCACATCACATGTCATGTGAGTTTAAAAAATTATAAATAATTTAGTGCAAATGAAATATACTTGTTGAAGCATTTTTAATATATCACAGCTTAAAATATTTATACGCACAATACACAACAATAAAGTATTAAATACTATTTTCACCTCACAACACAGATTTATACACGTAAATTGATTCGAAAACATCTCTAACCAAATACGAGTGAAATAATCTGAATTTACACGTAAATCGATCCGAATTAATCCCGAAGCCGTCAAAATAAAGAAAATATGAGTGAATAAAATGTTATAAATTTAGCCCAAAAGAAACGTTATGAAGTAACAAGAAACCACAAACCTAAACGTTAAAAGAGAAACCGCAAAATTGGGATGGGGTGCGCATCACACTACACGGCGCATGTTAGTGAAAGTCCCCTCTATGTCCCCGGATCCTTCCGTTTCCACTTCTTTATCTCCGAAAACCTAATGAACCCCCAAGCCCTCTCTCTCTCTCTCGAACGCGTGTGTGCAATATATAGATCCAAGAGGTCTTTTGACTCTATTCTCTCAATCGGACTTTTCCAGTTCTCGGTCGTTCTCTGCCTCTGCTTTCGCGATCAAAAATAGCGCTGTTTCGATCCTTTTCTCGTGAAAATTTAAGGTAATTCCTGTTATTTTTTCTTGTCGATTTCAGTTTTTTTTTTCTTAATGTATTTTGAAGACCGGTCTCTTTTTTTGCATGGATTTGGCTCCTATTTCGTCGATTCTCGCGTTTTTTTATCAATTGTGTTTCACTGTAATATTTTTTTGTGTGAAATTAATAATTAAAAAAACCAGTTAAAGATTTGTATAGATCTGATCTATCTTCCATGTTTTGTGGTTGAATATTTCGTAAGTATGTCAAATCTGGTGGTTTTGGAGGTAATTATCTTATGCGTGTTAAATCTTGTTTGTTTTCAGAGCTGATTGAAGTGATCTGGTTTTTGTGAATTTTGATTGTTGAATTTTGATTCTATGAAATTCTTGACCTTTTAAAAGCTCTAAGATAATGTAACGAGTAGCCACGCCATGGGCTATGAGAGAATTTTGGCTTCTTATTGAGCCGGTATTTTTTTCCTCCCAATTTTTGTGTATTTTCAGCAACAATTGGTTTTGATTAGAGCAACTTTCCGTTGATCAAATTGAAGGTTTTAAGCGACAATGCGGGGATATGATAGAGAGGTAAAGCGTTTTTTCTAGGTTCAATATCAAAGTTTTTATCTCATAGTATAGATATTTTTTTTCTCATTAATTAATGCTATGTTCATGCAGGAAGATGAATACTATGATGAATATGAGGAGGAAGGTGAAGAGCAAGCAGAGGAGGAGTATGAAGAGGAAGAAGAACGAAAACCCACTGTAGAGGAAGTGGAATATCTTGAATTAAGGGAGCGGATTAAAGAACAAATTAGAAAGAAGATGCGGAAGGAAAGTGGTTCTACTCCTTCTAAATCCCAAGAGAAGAAAAAACTCCCATCTGATAAGTGAGTGATGTGTTATATTTTCTTAATGCATTCAAACTTGTTTCCTTTGCTATCATGGGGAAATGAGCAGTTTTTTTCTTCTAAAAATGAATGTTAACACTGAATGTTGTAGACCTTTTGTAAATGCCAAACCTCTGGTAAACAGACATGCATGCCCGCACTTGAACACAATGCTTTATGTGAGACAGTTGGATGTTTACAGTTCAATTTGTAATTATTTGTGTATCTTTCAGTCATAATTACATGCGAGAATCATGTGTCATAGGGATCACAAGAGTCAGGGAATTAAGTGATCGATATGACAAGCCTTGCCTGTTCTACAGTATTATCATGTTGATAACTTCACTGGTTTATTCCAGCTGCCAAGTCATCAAAGCCTAATCTAAGATAAATCTTTTGGTGCCAAAAGATCAGCCAAACATGTCATTGTTAGTATAGTTAGGGTGATGACATGATTGGTTTCTTATAAATTTTGTAAAAGACGTAGACCACTAATTCAGGGTCTAAAACTACGAAAGTGTGGCCTCACCTCTGGAACATCTCACTAAAAACTCGACTAGGCAAGTTTTATTTTCTGTCGCTTCATTTAGGTTCATCCTGTGAAACGAACTTAACAGTCTGATATTATGTTTGGGTGTAGGAATTGTAGGATTTGTGCATGTTTGCTCATGCTTATTTTTCTTAATGGTTTGTTTCACATCACTGGTTTTATTTTTTCTGCAGTTATGGTTCATTCTTTGGCCCTTCTCAACCAGTTATTTCTCAAAGAGTAATTCAAGAAAGCAAGTCAATAATAGAAAACCAACATTTGGCTCTCAGAGTTCCAAACGCCCAACATACTGTATGTATCGTAAACTTTTTGTTTTTTCCAAATCATGTGAGAAATGCATGCAGCAGATTATTTTTTTACAAAGCATTTTTGTACATGCATTCTTGTAGCATTGTTACATTGATTTAAAATTTGTGAAATTATAGGTGCCTAATTTTGCTAATTCTTATCATGGTTGCTTTAATTTTTGCAATTTACAAATAGATAATTTTCCTGACTGGTGGAGTATGCTACTCCCAAAGGGAGCCATGTGGAAACTACTTTGATGTGAAAAAGGCAGCTCTGATGCTTGAAATTTAGTATATTACTACATTGTAATTTCCTAAACCAGTTCAGTCACTATAATGCCATAAGTTTTCTAGGGGTGTCCATTTCGGTTTTTACCTTTTTTTTTTTTTTTTGTAAATGGAATGGCATACTTGCAACTTGAAATGGACCTTTGTATCGAGTGAAATCAATACGTTGACATAACTTTCGTAGCCTTGGTGGTACAGGTGTGATCTAGTTACTCTGTATTGGTTTGTTCTCTAGTTTCTTTGTTGTAGGTTTTGTTGATTTTGGACTGCTTTACTTCAGTGATCTGCAACTGCAAATGCTGTTATGAATTTGACTTGTTGCCATGTTGGAATGAAGATTCTGCAAACTTCTGCTAGTATATATCAGATGGAGATCTTACTTTCACAATCTTGTTTGCTTTTGCAGAACAAAAAGAGCTCCTCTTCAACGGCTACAGGTTTAAAAAACAGAGTACATGGACTTGTACCGAAAGTAAAGAATGAGGTATTCTGAGCAGCTCTCTTCATTTCTTCTTCCTTTTGTAGAGTGATCAATGGCATTGATTTTCACTTAATGTGCAGGTAAAAACAAAAGTACAAAAACTCAAGGATACGAGAGATTATTCTTTCTTGTTAACGGATGATGCAGAGCTCCCAGCTCCTACAAAAGAGCCTGCCCCCAGAAATGTCTCTGCTCCAAATTCTGGTAACTGCTTTTGTTCATGATCTGGTTATTCAGGATTAGTTTACATGCTATTTTTATTGAGGAAACTTATACAGGTTTTTTGCTGATGTTCAAGAGGCGAGATCTGCTCAAGTTCCACAAAAGATCAAACAAGTTTCCAGCAATAGTGGCAGAAATATTCATGGCATTCGTGAAGAAAGGAAGCCAGTTTTCAGGAATGGCCAAATGCATTCTAAAGTAGGGTCACAGAGGCCAACTTCTGCTAATAAACCTGATGCGACATCGATAAACTCCAAAAGGCAGTTAGGTAGCAACAATGGGACTGGGCCTGGCCGGCCTGCAGGGCCAAAATTCTTGCCTTCAAAGACACCTGCTTCCATCATGCAGAAGAAGGCCTCATCACCTAGTGCTAAGAAAATCCTGCCTGCTATGCACAAATCTCTCCCTTCAAACCCTTCAAGGTCATCTGTTCCAAAGCAACACTGGGAACAGAGAAAAGGATTACAAGAACCCAATAAGGCTAGACCGATACCAAAACAGCCACTGTCATCTTTAAAATCTCAGGTTTGAGCCTATTCTTTATATTTTAATGGTTAGACAACGTAATCTTTGTTAAATGTTTCTTTATCTCTCACTTCCTAATATTAGCAGATAAATAAGCCAATCAAGCAAGTGTCGGCTCATGCATCATTACAAGATAACCGCCCCAGGAAAAAGCCTGTGAGACCGTTTCCTGATGCAGGCTCTGATGATGAGGATGCTTTCAGTATGCTCAGAAAATTAATTGGGTAAAGCTGCTACTGCCCTTTCACATACACTCTTTCATTTCCCCTCAAAAACTTTCTTTCTGTTATTTTGTTGAATAATCAATCTGCCTGATTCATCTTTTTCTCAAGTAATGATCTCTTGACTTAGAGAGCTTCTCAGTCAATATCATGCCCTCTAATTTATCAGTTCTGTTGTAAGAATTATCAAGCTGTAATATGGTTTTGGGTGACCTACTTTTGGATTCACAATTAAATTGGATTTGATTTGTCAACTTGTGTACCTGGATTTTTGTTGATGCTTTTATGTGATCTTGATAGATGGTTTGAGGTAATTTCTTTTTCATGAGCTACTGCTGTTTCTTTGCAGAAATAAAAACCGTGGTAACTATGATGACGATGATGATAGTGACATGGAGGCAAATTTCGATGACATCATGAAGGAAGAGAGGAGAAGGTTAGTATCATTAAGTAATCTTAGACGAGAATGTTATTGAATTTGTTAGTCACTGTTTCCTATATTTTGACTGTTGATTTTGTTCTCAACTTGCTTTTCTGTTCTTTTACATCCCCATCGCAGTTCCTAATCAACTTGCCTCTTTTTTTTTTTCCTTTTTTTTTTTAACATCACTGTTGATTTTGTTCTCAACTTGCTTTTCTGTGTTTTTTACATCCCCATCGCAGTTCTTAATCAACTTGCCTCTTCTTTTTTTTCCTTCTTTTTTTTTTAACATCACCGTCATATTTTTTAATCAAGATCTTTATTTGTTCCTTTTCCTTGAGCATTTTGGTTAAAATATATTTCACAAGCATGCTTTGATTTGAATGGCTGGCTGCTCCATCACACCCAACTTATGGATATGTTTTGAATCATATCCAACCTGTAGTTATTTGATTGATTCATGGATGTGCCTGGTGATGCAGTGCTCGAATCGCACGAGAGGAGGATGAAGAGCAACTCCGATTGATAGAGGAGGAGGAGCGGCGAGAAAGGGAGAGAAAGCTGGCAAAGAAGCGCAAGCTAAGTCATCGATGAGATGATGTCCTTATGACGTGTTCCTGCTCTTAGTTTGGATTCTTGTTGTCATTGTTTCTGAATATGCTCAGTGTTCTTGATGGTGTCAGTATTTATCAATAATAGTGAAGAATAATTGAAAGTATAAGGAAAAAAAAAAAGATTGCAATTAAGATCAGCAAAATGTTTGGATTACAGAAATTAAATCTTGTTTGTGCGTCGACTGAATTCCTGCTTTTGTTTGCATTTCCTTATTTCTTCCAAAGAAATTTTGAAGATAGGGTTCATAAAACCCAAGTTGCTACTAATTCCTCCGTGCGGTTTGGTGGCGCGGTACGGTGGTTGAAACTTTTTTTTTTTAATCAAGTGTTTGGTCTATCATTGATTAAAAAAACTATAATTTATAATTTATAGTTTTTGTTTTTATTTTTTTTTAAATCTCATCCATAAGAAACTATTATAATACCAAATGGTTGGTTTGAATCGGTTAAAGATTGCAAAGAGATTGGAGAGAGGTTTTTGTTTCGTAATTGTATTGTTCCTGGGGGTCGCTATCCGGGTCAAATGGTCGGATTCGTTCTCCTTCAGCGGACCGGAGGTAGAAGATTGTAAAGATTCATATTAATCACTCTTTGCTTTATGTTTTGCAATTATATCCCTGTTCAGTTTCTGATCTTTCTAGTTATTCTTGTTCACGTGTATTTTCATTTATTCTTGTTTCAATAACTGTCATAAAATCAATTCACCACCCAACCTTCCATTCTCACTCTCTAATATTTATTTATCTCTCAAATCAGTCCTCGATTTTATAAATGAGAAGATTTTATTTTAATTACAAATTGGGTTATAGAAGCAGTCAACGAACTTCAATTGTCCACATGTAGTGGGAATCTCATATAATTATATTCAAGATATTTTTTCATGCTTTATATTGTATGGACAAATATAAATATAAAAATATAATTAATATCCTTTTAATCTTCACAGGAGTTTGATATTTAACCTACGCCTGATGAATTGGTAAAGAAATTATTATCAATTAGAACCACGCCTTGAAACCAAGAATTAATTAAAAAAAGAAGTTTTAAAGGAAAACTTTTATAATATCATAAAAGTTTTATCAACATATTATATTATCTAATTGATTTTTACACACAACATAATTACATCTTGCAAGTAATTTATATCAAAAACACATTAACTATAATTAAATCTGGTTTAAAATCTAGTTTTTTTATATATATATATATATATATATTTACAGAGTTAATTTAAGTTGATTCAAAATCTAATTTATTTATTTTTAAGTTGATTAAAAAAAAAAAACATGATTTAAGCCCAAGAATTTTTGATTCATCGGTTAAGTTGGACTAAAATTTTATAGTTATGTATAAAGACCGTTTGTGTTTGTTTATGAGGTGGCAGTTGCAATTAAAGCAAAACACAGGAGCTAAACGTTTGGTAAAAAATAAAAAACAGCAATTATTCACGAGTCTCATTATTTACAGTGTCGCAAATGCAGGGTTAGAAGAATCGATCAAGGGTTGCTTTCACAAGCTTCCCGCTTGTTTCAGTAAACAATTGAGCTGTTATTTTCTGCAGGCTCTACCCATCATAATAAATTATATTTATAGGGTGCTAGATATTTATGCCTAGATAAAAGTAATTTACTATACTCTACTATCTGGGATTCTTTTCTCTATATGCCAATATCAAGCCATCATTAGCTTCTTCTTTTTTTTTCTATAAATGATGATTATAGGCATTTTTGGATTATTGTTAAATTATAATTATTTTATTATTTTTTGAAATAAAAATTAAATTAAATTTTTATATACCAATATCAAAAATAAATTTTATAAAATAAAAAAAATACTATTTTAATATATTTTAAAATATAGCTACCAACATATCCGATCTCATAAAATAAAATAAAAAAATTAATTTTTTATTTTTAATTGTATTTTATTTTAAAAATTAGTATTTAATATTATTCAATGACACTAATGATAAATTAGATGGAGGTTGTAGTCCTAATTTTATTTCTAATGATATTTTACTTAATATTGTTAATATTATTGCATACTTAAAAAACCAAAAAAATTATAATCTTTATAGGATGTATTTCATATGTGATGAAATTGTAGATAATTTAATATAATAATAAAAAATATTTTATATAAAATATTATTTATTTCATGATATAATAACAGTAGTTAAATCTATAATATTTAAATTAAAAACCATCAATATTAATATATATTTTTTAAAATTATTTTATATCTTCAATTTAAAAAACATTCTTAACTAAATACATTAAACTATTTTTTTATTCAACTTTAATTTTAATCACAAATTTAATCAAGCATATATAAATATCAAACTAACCTCGAATAAAAATTTATTTTATAAATTTATTTTTTTCAAAATACAATTATAAAAATCGTCATAATACCAATGTGATAAACTAGCTGGAATTGAGTTGAAGCTGGTGATGAGAGTAGGTGCGCTAGTCACATGTTTCATTGCCTGCCACCTCCTTTTGTTTTGTCCTCGTAAAATAGCCCTTGTCTAGGGCGGAGCGGCGGAGCATCGGGTGTTAGTGACTCAAACGGAATGAATAAACAGTAAATAAAAATGGAGTCAGTAATAAACTCTACCATGCTCACACTCGCTGGCTTCCCAAAATCCAACCCATCAATCCACCACCAAAAAACCGTCAAAGCTCGACGAACAGTTTTCTGCTCCCTCAGGTAATAAATTAATACCAATTCTGTTTTCAAATTTCAAATGAGTGATTTGATAATCTTGTCTCGTCTGCAGCAGCAGCAGCAGCAAGAATAGTAACAATGGAGGAGACGCTAATGGCTTACTTAAAGAAGAGGAGGAAGAGAAATTTAATGACATTTGGCTGCTTTTTAAAGAAGCTCAGCAGAGTAAGTAATACATTTTTTTTTTCTATTTATTTTGTTTATAAATAAATGAGTAATTAATGATTTTCGTTTTAGATATTCTTTACTTAAACAAACTACGCCTTGTGGCTGTTGAAGAGCTCAATAAAGCAAACAGAGAGAAGCAGTTGTTGCTTGATAAAATCCAGCAATTGGAGGCTGTCAACAAATTAGGTTTGGTGATTGAATTTTTGTTTTTGTGGTTAAATTATTTAATAAATAATTGATTACAAATTTATTTATTTTAATGACTGCGCTTTCTGAAGGAAATGAGCAGTCATTGTGGCGGGAATTGCTGCTTCGGATTGACTCAATGGTCCTAACTGGCTTGATTGATTCTGCTGAGGCTTCTGGTATGAGAAAAGCAGTCATGGGCAACAAGTTTAGTGTAGCTCTTGTTTTCTTCGACATCCGGCAGAAAACTGATGCTGAGCTTCTGGCACAACTCCGTCACTTCTCCGATGGAAGCAGAAAGTAATGATAACTTCATCTAAAAGTGTTTTTTTTGGACTGAAAAGGCATCTATAGGTGTTTTTGATGTTTTCAGCATCATCAATTATTTTGATGCTTTTTCAGCCTAAACGCACTTTGAAAAACGCTTTCAAACGCATGTGTGAATTGAATTGCTACTAGTTTTTTTAAAACCTGCTTTGAAAAGCACTTTCAAACGCCTGTGTGCGCTTTTGCAAAAGTGCCTTTTGAACTGAAAAAGCATCAATTGGTGTTTTGTGATACTTTTAGCATCATTATATAA
>NW_011499857.1:2534284-2538262 GCF_000495115.2 Populus euphratica | reverse complement strand
TTTTTTTTTTTATGAAGACTGAGACTGGCTTGTACATCTTTTTCTGAGGGAATAAAGCATATATAAACAGATATTTTCAAATCAGCAATGAGAGAATGAGCAGTTGGCAGTTTGAATTATTTTACATTTCAGAATGTTGTGTGAGACCTTTTCTCATATGATTCTATTTGAACTGCGTACAAAAGAACTAACATATTTTTAGTTTCCTTATGCTATTTCTTTCAACTTGTTCCTTGCTTGTTTGTTATAATCAGTAGATAACAATTTGTTTTGTTGGGTTTTTTTTTTTGTTTGATGCTTTCAGATTTACCTATTTCTCTCGTGCTTCATTGGATTATATAGCAAAATCTGGAAAGCAGCCTGATGTGTTGCACATACACAATTGGGAAACTGCTATCGTCGGGCCACTCTTTTGGGATATTTTTGTTAAACAGGTGCAACTTGATCTGCTTTCTTTTCAGCTTAATGATTTATTTGATTTGGCGTGCAGATGTTTGCCTCATGACACTTGTCATTTCTCCATCTTTCTTTCTACGTGCATATTCATGAAAAGAAGCAAAGTATGTTGAAACTTCAAAGTTCCTACTGGCCTTTGAGTCAGATGGTATCTCCTGTCCATATAAGAATAGAGGTGGAGGATGAGGAAGTTGGCTGAATCTCTATTGTGTGCATGAGTGTACTTGCCTAGAAAGAAAGGTTCATGCATCTTAAAACAGTAATCTGCTACTGTTAATATTCAAGACATGATATAGGACATCTTGTTCAAGTTAACCATCAAGCAACTTGGAGTGTGAACGAGAGAGATAAAGATGAGACATGGCTATATCCTTTACTATTGTTGATTTGTATTACTGAGCTTGGATTTCATTGTTAAGCCTGAGAGATCCAGTGGACTTATGGACAGAATAGAGGTAGAACTAAGTGGAGTGTTTGGAATTTGCATAAAATAACCCCAGGGTTCAGACCATGGAACTTTGATTTCATTATACTATAATTTATTTCTGTGCACCTTCTCCTTTTCTTCAGGACGCGAAAGGCCAGGCATGGCTATAAGCATTCTTCTGACCTGGAATTTTTAAATGTCACCTTGTATTCCTGTTTTACTTTATCCCTTTTTCCAGTATTTATTGAAGTTGAAGAGGGAATGTAAACATTATTCTGTTAAAATCTGTGCCATCATAGCTTTTGTTTGTCATATCCACAGGGGCTTGGAGGTACCAGAGTATTGTTGACATGCCATGGCTTTGACTCACAAGTAGGTTCTTACATCTCTTCCATTCTGGCTTTACTGGTTCTGGCTGGGACCTTTTACTCTGTACATAATATTATGTCACTGTTATAATGTTTTAGTGCCTTGAGCAACCTGATAAGCTAGCACTGTGCGGACTTGATCCTGCTAGACTTCACCGTCCTGACCGTTTACAAGATCACACTATGACACATCTTGTCAATATTCTGAAGGTAATTTTGTCTATCAATTTTTCCCCTTCTGAATGTCTCTCGTTTTAGTAGAAAATTTCTTTAATAGCTATGTAGCTAAAACATTTTTCTATAGTTACTTGCAGTCTTGTCCTATCTTTTGCTCCTTTGCTTATACATGCTTGGTAAGTTATCTTCTTGGATCTTCACTTACAGAAATTAGCCACAAAAAGAATCATTAGATCTGCAAGCCAAACTAGCATGTGATTGGCTATCTTTCAAGGATTCATTTTGTTTCATCTTTATTATTAACTTTTTGCATTAAAGAAACCACTGAAAGTTGTTGCTTATTTGCTACATGTAAGTGAATGAGAATGTACCAAGTCTCATGATAATCAACAGAAAATAATTTACGAGATGATTATGATTTAATCTTGACATTAGCTACTAACAAAATTGCTGGTAATGTTCGTAGGTTCATTGAAGGAACCAATTGGACTCCTCTTATACAGGGAACTGGAGAAGATTTTCTTAAACATCTTACAAACTCCATTTATTGCATATTTGTAGGAACAAATTATCTCATTGATGGAGATAATGCCAGAGCCAAAGAACGAGAAGAAGCACGTTCTTGTTTAGTAAGATTACAGTTATGTAATTTATGTGATCTTAATGCATTTTATTGTGATTATGAGAAACATTTAGTACTAATTCCAAGTCAAGAATGGACTGGATACTTATTTCTGGCATAGCCTTGTATTTTTCCAATACATGTGTTCCTGCATAAGGAATTTTTTGAAGAAATGCTTCGATGTATCTAGTCGATTCTTGACTTGGAATCAGTAATAAATGTTTCTCATAATCACAGTAAAATGCATTAAAATCACATAAATTACATAATTGTAATCTTACAAAACGAGAACGTGCAGTAATCTTGACTATGTCGAAAAACCCCCATATTGATTATATATGATGGTTGATATGCAGTTTATGAGTGATACTGGGCTTGTTTTGACCTTGTTGTGCTTGTAAAAATAGCAACCCCCTTAGATGATTAAAGGGGAAGACATGCTTATCTCATAATCAGCTTTTACCCTTTTTTCAGAGACAGTCTGCCTGCTCTTTTTTAAATGCAAGTTCTTTACCAAACTCTTCTACTTTTAAAGGCCAAACGCTTCTACTATTAAAATTTGGACGAAATCTGCTTAATTTATAATACAATAAGGTCAAACAGAGCCACTATCTACTAGCTTAAACTTCTGGATTGGATGCTTTTATACACAGTACCAAAGCATGCCACTGTTTGGTGTATTTATATCAAAGCCAGCTATTGCTGTATCAGAGAAGAGAGATTCTTGATAGCTGGACTAAAATTGATTTAGTGATTTGCATTATTTACCTTTTGGACCTAGACATGAAAGGGGATCCTAGTGTGAGTAAATCCCTCTTCAGGGAAGTCTGGACCTTCTGATGTTTTATAACGTATAGTGGCCTCGCCAATTACGAACTTAAACTTTGGGTTGGATGCTTTAACACTGTGAATACTGAATATGGGTTTATTTGTAGTCTTTTTGCTGCATTCTGAACCATTTCTGTTCAATGGTAATAGAATACCTCTTAGATTGCAAATTTTCTCCTTTAGTTGCAAGAAGTAACTTCTTATTGTCATGTCAACTAATTAGCATGATGCTGAAGCGGTGAAGTTGACCAAGTTCCTTTTTTTTCAAATTCTGTGGATATTTAGAAATTGAGAAAAAAATATGAAATAAAAAAAAGATCTTTCATTATACCTTGATTTCACATGTTAATCTAATGTTAGGAAAGGTCAAGTTGCAAAATTTTAGACACTTGATAAATACCTGCTAATCTAAAACATATGAACTATCTCTCATGTATTGAAGTTCTAGCTTCTTTTTCCATCTTCCATTACCTGAATATTTTATCTGTTACTAATATGCAGGGTGGACTTGTGTACTCAAATAAAGTTGTTATGGTGCAATCTATTTATTCAAAAGAAAGGATCATTAATAGTTTCAGTCACGGATTAGAACCTACCTTAGCAATTCACAAGTAAGTTACATGGTGTTTCAGCTTTTAGATTCCATTCGTGCTGCAACTCATTAATTTGTTGGCAATGTTGTTATTTTAATACCTCACTGGGTAGCCTTTTTCAGAAACTTCCCGTAACAGGACATGTTTTTTTTTTTTCCTTTTTTTTTTGTGTGATAAAATAAATTTCCTGGTACATTCTTGGTTTTAGGGACAAGTTGCTTATTTCTCCTTGTGGGTTTGACAACTCCATCTGGGATCCTTCAAAGGACAAATTTCTTCCAAAAAATTATAGTGCAGATGACCTAAAGGGGAAATCCATTTGCAAAGTTGCATTGCAGCAGCAGCTGGGGTTATCCAAAAATTCATCTACTGTTCTTGTAAGTGTTGCATATAGGACCTTGAAATAATGATTTTGATGTGTCCTTCATGTTATGACATATCAAATGAATCTAAAATTTTAATTATGTTATCCGGCTGTGTTGGGAAAGGTACTGTCAAGAGAATCTG
>NW_011499857.1:2509370-2534031 GCF_000495115.2 Populus euphratica | reverse complement strand
AATATTGTTCACATCACAGTGCAAATAAATTTAATTCACTATAAACTAGTTTTTTTAAAATATTAATAAAATTAACACTTAAAAAAATATTAATAAAGAAATATTAATGAAATTAACACTTAAAAAATATTAATAAAATTAACATTTAAAAAAAATTAATTAAATTAACATTTAAAAAAATATTAATAAAATTAAATGAACACTATAAAAAAAATAAAATAAAATAAAACCTGTGTTAACAGTGCAAATGAATTGCACTGTTTACGTCAACAGTGCAATTCACTGTGAACAGTGCAGTGAATTGCATTGTTGCAATTAATGTATATAGGGAATGAAAATTACGTGGAACCCATGTACAGTAAACTAATTTTCTTTTTACCAAACGGCTGCAAACTGTGTTTTAATTAAAACGCAGCCGCAGCCGCAGCGGCGTAAACAAACGGCACCAAAGTAAAGACCTTAGGGAAAGTCAAGGCATTTGATGAAGTGAGCAATAGAGATCAGGCACAATGGTTGTGTGGATGTGTACCCAGGAATGGATAATGGCGTTAAACCCTAAACTTACATCACCACCATAGACCTAACTATCAAAGTGAGCCTTTTGATTGTATCATTACTCATTAGTATCCTTCAAATACAACTTTTATAGTGGGGAACATGGGTGTCCTGCTTTGAGTTGTAGTTTGAAAGGAAGATATTGTAATATTGCGCAATGGGACAGTGCCAAGGAGATGCATGGTGGCTGTTGATTAGAAAGCCTGCAATTCATACAGGCACTAGTCATTACATGAAGCTCATGTATGCAGGTAGAGCTTTGTTGATGCACGCAAAAAATCAAAATAAGAAGAATGTAGAATTATTCATTAGGTTTATTTTCTTCCAAATGTGAAAGATCCTAATTATGATTTTTCTTTGTATATATTGGTCATGTTTAATGCAGATATTTTATATATTTCCTATTGAATGTATTGTAGTATAGAGGAATCTATGCAGGAGCTAGCGATGGTGGAGAGCTGTGAGGATTAGATCGAAAAAGTGGTAAAAGCAAGTAATACTTTAGAACCTGAGTTTGACTCTCAAACCATAATTTTCAAAACTCCACCATCCCTAACTCTCCTGCATAGATACTTCTATACTAAAGTTACAGTAGGAAATATAGAAAATAGGATATTCTATACTATTAGGACCAATCTAAACATAGAAAATCCTAGTTAGAATCTTTTATACTAACAAAGAAAATAAATCTACTGAATAAAATCCTGGTAAGAATCATTTGTGTATTGAACCATTTGGACTTGCCAGTATGTATTGTCAAAATGCACCCTTTTCTACTCATTTTGATGTGAAAAATCAGAAAGCCAAATGCTTTCAAGGATCCATTTAAAATAATGGCTAACAGCCAAGTGTTCAAAATGTGCTAGCTTTGTGTTGTGCACATAGCACAGGCTCCACATATGGTTCCTAGGTCAATATTGTGTACCTAGGGGCATGTTTTAGCTCTTAAGCTTCTTGTTCCCTGGCTTAAAATTATTCTGCACATTTTGATTCTTAACTTTAGCACCTACAATATATGTATGATAGCAATTAAAATATCCTGGAGCAGATGCATTTATTTTCATAATAAGTGATTCTAAGGTGTATGAGACATAATAAACTTCTCAGGATATATTATACCATCAAACTGAGAAGTTCAAATGCTTTCTAATCAGGTAGGATGCATCTCTACAGAATCTTTGGATTTTGATCTGAATAACCAGAAGGCTGTTTGGAATGCTACACAAAAGAATGTCCAGGTTTGTACATGTTTTTGGGGTCTTTATTTCTTTGAAGAGAATACAGAGCTTAGTGCTGAATATTGGAGAAACTCCTTACTAGGTGGTGAAATGAGGGTCCTTAAGAAAGTGACAATAACAGTGATTCTCAATTTTCCTTGGCAGCCGCATGAATCAGTAAAAACTGCTGTTGTCATTTTTCGTTTTTAGTCTTATACAGAAATATACATGAATTTGATTTCAGTTCATCTTCATGGGAAGCAAAACGACAAGTGCAGATGGAGCACTGGAATATCTTAAGAAAGAACTAAAGGTAGAGGGCACAATCACAGCTACTGTACGTGTGTGTGTTTGGTAATGTGGTGTGGGTGCTTTTGCAAGTGTGTTTGGACTGAAAAAAACATCAAATCAAAGTTTTTCTAGTGTTTTTTTTTTGCAAAATCATCTTAAAGCACCTAAAAAGCATCAAATTGATGCTTTTACAGTCCAAACGCAGTATTAACTCAGTACCAAACACTGCATATTGTGGTAATGCTTTGGGATATTCTATCATCTCATGCAATCTTTCTCTGCATGCTCTTGCACTCAAAAGTTTCTGTCTGTGAAGAAGTATCTATCACAATACTTTGTACCCTATCCCCAACTTTCCTGTTGTTATCTGCTGAGGCTCTAATCTTTGGTTTATATTCTCCAATGTCCACAGGATGAAACTGTGAGATTCATAAACAAATATGATGAGGCTCTATTGCATCTGATCTTTGCAGGTTCAGACATAATCTTGTGCCAATCTTTTCATGACCCTCTACTCCAAGTGCCTGTAAGTAGAGAATTATTTTCATCAAAACAAAATCTCCATTGCATCTGCTTCTTGTCTGGAAGATCCCAAATCCAAGTCATCACCTACACACGAAGTAAAACCTGGGAAGGCCTAAAGAGATCAATCACACATACATTTGTTTGCAGAAACATTCCATATAAGCCCACCCGTGTCTATTAAGTGTTGAATTGCATAAACTGCTTCTGACCCTGCATCGTGCTGCTGGAATTTGCTAGTCCATCCTTTTTAGCTCTGTATTCCTGAGGGTCCATGGTGCTTATAATTGAATGAAAAGTTCCTTTTTTATACTGATTTCCACTCTTGTTCTTTTACCGATCTTTTTCCTTTCAGTGTCCCCAACTTCATATGATTCATATGGGCTTGGGGGCATGGGCTAAATTGTCTTCGTCAACTTTGTACATTTCATCAATTTTGCTTCATCTCATAAGTTCCCCTTCCGTTTCTTTCCTCGTGTTGCTGCTCAATGAACATATATTTATACACGTATGCGTGTCTGTATCAAAAGCTGTTCCATTGACTTAGCATTATCTGTGTAATATGAAATTTGTAGCTGAAAGCTTTGAAATATGGAGCAGCTCCGGTTGCAGTAACATCCAATGAGAACAAATTCAGGTAATGTATTCTGTAGAAAATTTTAAGCAACTTCACATCTGTACGTTTTGTTCTCCCTTTTTCCACTCCTCCCTCATAAAGCAAGAATGACTCTCTTTAGCTCTTTTACAGACATTTTGTAGATCATGAACAAGAGACCACTAGATTTTCACGGTTCATTAGCTCTACCTTTGGATATTTGTCTTTGAGCCAGGCTGTAGATGAAATTGTGAGTGCTTGCATGGTCACGGAATTCTTCTTCTATTTTTATTATAATTTTTTAATTTATTTTACTGATGCCATGCTTTTCTGCAGAAGAACAGCCCATCAAAATGGAAGCAGAAGATAGTAGATGCCATGGCTAAGGACTTCTCATGGAATGCAGAGTGCTGTGACGTTCATGTTTCTGCATACACGGCCCTAAAAAGCTTGTGAAGTTAGTTGTACTTCTCTAAGCACACTTCTAACGCCCCCCCGCATTTAGGTAAATGATTTGGAGGCTGTAGAGCAATATCAGCTTTGGTAGAACGTGATGTGTTGAGGCTTGAGTATCAAGGGGGCTCAGATCATCATCTGCATAGCATTCACACATCTTCATGTCCATTGATGGCAGTTTTGGATGTATACTACTGTGAATATGAATAATCTCCTATACCTGTAATTTCCTCCAAATAAATCAAATTTATGCAAACAAACCCTAAAAAAGCTATCTAAGAAATGAAGTTTTAATTAATTTAATGAAATAAATTTTATTATTATTGAACAAAAAATGAGGGTGGGTGGAATAAAGAAATTGTACTAAGTTTGAAGATATGAGACAAACCCGCTCCCTATTTACGAAAATATTATAGAAACCCGTTTTGTACTCATAATGCTCTTAATTCAAAGCCTCTCGTTGCCTTTTTTTTTTTATGTGGGCATGGAGAGTACAATTTTGGTTATTTTTAAAATATATTTTATTTTAAAATATATTAAAATAATATATTTTTAATTATATTTTATATTAATATATCAAAATTATCTGAAAATATTATACAAAAATAATTTAAAGTAAAGAAAAAAATAAAATAAAAATTTAATTTTTTTAAAAATGTTTTTAAACTGCAAAAATAAACATAAACATGGTGGTTATGTGTCGTGGAGGCATGGAAATTGAGCTTTAGCATGTTTTCTTCTCCCCACTCCATAATTGTACTGGCCGTTAAAATTAAGAGTTCTGTTTATATATATATATATGAAATTGGTTGTTATATATTTTGTTTTATTTTTTTTAAATTTTATCATTAGGTATTTCATCTCATTTTATTTTTACATCAGTTTTGGTTTTTATTTTTTTATTGTTATTTTGTTTTTATTCTTTTTTAACAATCACATAGTCAAAGAAATTGAAAATCCAAGGCTAGATACTAAATAGTCAGGAAAGACTGGGATGCTTCTTTTTCTTCACGATATATATATTAGGAAAATCCTCATTTTCTATAGCATTGCGATGATTCAAATGTAGAAAAAAATGTTGTTCCGAACCAGGACAAGCATTATTGAATATAAAGTAAATTGAGAAAGTGAGTTTCTCTCTCGAATATGAAATCTTTTATTTATTTATTGTGGATTTATTTATTTTTTCCATATAATCTTGTTTGCATTAACTGTAACTTTACTGTGATTGATTGCAATCATGACTTTTTTAATATTTAAAGGTTAAAATTAGATGTTTCTTTTAAGAGAAAAATATTTTCCATTCACAAAAATTATTGAAATTTGTAATATCAAACCAATTATTTTAGTAGAAAACTACTCATGAATTTTGAAGAAACTCCATGGTGATCCCCGCAGACTGAACATAATTATTCATAATAATTAGATCTCTTCATGAAATGAGAGAGCCGCAAATATTTTATAAAAAACTTTTTACTATTAATTTATATATAAATAATATATATTTGCCACATTTACATTTTTATTCTAATTATTGAATTCAAAATTTTTAATAGGTATCTTAATTTGTTAACCTCAATTAGTAACATGACTTTTTAATTTAATTTTATAGAGTTTAAGATTTAAGATGTAAAATTAAAATATTAAAAATTTATTTTAATGAAAAGTGTGATTTGTCAACTTATATGAAAACTATAAACTATAATGTATTTTTTTAATTCTATTTTTATTTTTATTTTCAAGATAATGATAGTTATTCGTTTTTAAATTTGATTGAAATTTTTTTTCATATGGAAAGGAACTCTGACACTATACAGACCTCGATGTATACAAAAAGAAAAGAAAAAACAATTGCAAAAAGTATAATATACTAATTTTCCTAGCAAGGAGCACTTACATCAATTTTCATTTAACAACAGGTAAATCATTTCATCTCCTTCCTTTCACTTTTAATTACCATCTTCATGTACCAAGTGTGTGCGAGTAGCTCGTGCACTCTTGCAAAGAAAAATATATCAATCGGGTTATTGATTTGAACCAGTAATCAGGTCAGTTTAGCTGAGTCTAACCCAACCTAAAAAAAAAAAAAAGTTGGCCAAGTTTGGGTTTTAAATCCAGCCTCCTTAAATTATGTTTGCTAAGGATATACTTTCATTTTAATTTGATATTTAACTAAATAAACTCTTTTTTGATAACAAAAAATTTCAAAAATATTTGAGAACCTTCATTGATTTATTTGTGGTCCTTTCATATTTTTTTTTTTGTGTTTGTATTTTTTTGTAGATATACTCAATATGTGGACTATTACTATTAAATAAAAATATGTCATGCAATGTTTTTTTTTACTTTCATATAAAAAGAGCAAAAAATAATAAAGGATAAACAAGAAAAAATGACATGGAAAATTTCTTTTTTGCAAAAATATTCATTAACACCAAAGTCAGAAATATCATATTTTTTTAGATTTGTGTGATATTTACTAACGTCAGAATTAAAAATATTCCTAAGAATTATTTATTGACGATGTAACTTGTCTTAAATAGGACACTTAAGAGATGATAGCATCTTCTATTTTGCATTATCAATCTCGTACCATAAAATCTTTGTTGATCAGTTAGGATTCTTGATAATCATAATATTAGATGATAACTTCTTAAATAAAATATTTTCTTCTAAAAAATAAGATGCTAGATAATTTTTTTTCAATTAAGAAATTATTTTTTTAATCAGTTACCACGATGTCTGGTTATGATAATTATTTTTCTTTTTTTATTTCTTTATGATAAATTGAAGGCTTGAATGGATGCAAACAATGAAACTGATGCACAGAATACATATCAACTTTTCGAAACAAATACATGAGCAAACGAAGTGTTTCTTTTCTTGAAACTAAAGAAAGAAATAAAAATAATAAATTTAATTTAATATTTTCCTACATCACAACAATGAAAAAGGATCACATGGAGAAAGTAGCACCTGGAAAAGAAAACAACGACAAGATAATTATACACAAAGACAAGTCCTAAACTTTCACTGCCAAATCTATAGAAGTTTAAAACGTAAGGAGCATCTAGAAAAGAAAAAAAAAATATAAGACAAATATAGAGAGAGGCAAGTCCCATCAAGATTTATGTTTTTTTTTTCAGAATATTTTTTAATAAAAATATATTAAAATAATATTTTACTCAAATTTATTTTTTCATATTTAACATCAACATATCAAAATAATTTTAAAAAACCTAAAGTATTTAGATAAAAAAAATTTTAAAAACACTTTAAAAAAAATTAACTTAAAAACAAATACTCACTAATATATCTCTATCAAGTTTATAAAAGTTAAAAAATAAAAGAGTACATGGAAAAGAAAACAATGACAAAACAATTATAGAAGCAAGATTCATGTCTTGATCTTTTTTTAAAAATATTTTTTAAAAAAAAAACTCTTGATCTTTTTTTAAAAATATTTTTTTAAAAAATAAATTAAAATAATTATTTTTATTTTTAATGTCAATATATTAAAATCATTCAAAAACATCTAAAAATATATAATATTTTTTTCAATGCAAAAACAATGTTAAAAACACTAAACAAGTCCTACCAAAGAAACAAACCCTCGCGAAAATGGAATTGACCCTATGATAATATCATTAACACATACCTTTTCGGATAAATCGTCGGGTATGGTTAACACAATCAAAATGGTGCGCGCCCATTTACCGGTTGGTTAGTAATAAAACGTGAGTCCTCCCTCTCTTCCCAGATCATCCTTCGTCTCTGTCGTAAGCGTCTGTCCCTCACTCTCTTCCCTTACCAGGTAAAGCCCTAAACCCTTCCAAGAGAAAAACCCTCTCAACAATAAAAACAAAATGCCAGACCCAATTGAGTCCTACAAACCCTACACCCTAACCCAAACCCTACAAGGCCACAAATCCTCCATTTCCTCCGTCAAATTCTCCTCCGACGGCCGTCTCCTCGGCTCTTCATCCGCTGACAAAACCATCAAAACCTATTCCCTCTCCCCATCTAATCCTCCCACTTCCCCAATCACTCCTCTCCATGACTTCCACGGCCACGAACAAGGCGTCTCCGACCTTGCCTTCTCCTCTGATTCCCGCTTCATTGTCTCTGCCTCCGACGACAAAACCCTCCGCCTCTGGGACGTCACAACTGGGTCCACCATCAAAACCCTTCACGGGCACACGAATTATGTGTTTTGCGTCAGCTTTAACCCAAACTCCAGTATGATTGTTTCGGGTTCTTTTGATGAGACTGTTAGAATTTGGGATGTGAAGAGTGGAAAGTGTTTGAAGGTGTTGCCTGCCCATTCTGATCCAGTTACATGTGTTGATTTTAATAGAGATGGTTCGCTTATTGTGTCCAGCAGTTATGATGGCTTGTGTAGGATCTGGGATTCTGGGACTGGTCATTGTATCAAGACTTTGATTGATGATGAAAATCCACCCGTTTCCTTTGTTAAGTTCTCGCCTAATGGAAATTATATTCTTGTTGGCACTTTGGATAACAATTTGGTATGTCAAAATTCTTTCCTTTTTCGCTGTTCTAATATAACATCTGTTGCTTTCGGAAATTGGGAGATTAGTCTTTGTTTTGGAAATTTCAAACATTTGATTAGTAGTAGCTGTAATGTTTTCTTCCGAATGATATGTCAATGTCACGAGCTTATACTAGAATTTTCTGCTTATTAGCAGGATGAACTTTCATCTTATGATATAGAGCCTACTTTTCCCTTCTTTTATGTTTTATCAATCCATATTGATGAATTCATGTTAGTTTCTGTCTAAATGATTTCTCATGGTGGAGCATTTAGCCAGTTTTCATATAGTTTCTTGCAAACGCAGTTGAAATTGTTGCAAGCGTTGTTTTATTTATTCTTTTGTATGGCTGCAGTTCTGCTATCTTGAATAACAGTTTGCAGATAATATATAGCATTGTCATCCTTAACTTTTCACCTCACTTTCTCGTTGTATTTCCATGTTTTGTGTGCTTCAAATGGAATTTTTTGATGTTATGAAGATGTCCACATCTTGGGATAGGTTCTAGCTTCCGGAGGCTTTGTAAATAATTTTATATGGAAAATATGCTGAGTGAAAATCACATTAAACTGGGCTCAGTGGGTTTTTTTTTAATTAAAAATAAAGCTAATAGATGATTCCTGTTCTTCGCTGAATTCGTATTTGCAGATATACCTCGTGTACATTTATTGTTTTACATAGAAGCAAGAATAGTTAGCACATATGAATTTCATTTGATAGCTTATTGTTCTAGAGAATTCATTATTGTAATTTTATTTTTGAGGGTCCGGTCTTTCTATATCTGGTGGTTTTCATTTCTCTGAGATGGTCTGGTCTTCTCACCTGGATTTGCTATGTGATACACTTGCCAGAGGCTTTGGAATTTTGCAACTGGGAAATTTCTGAAGACATACACTGGGCATGCCAATACAAAATACTGTATTTCGTCCGCCTTTTCCATAACAAATGGAATGTACATTGTTGGTGGTTCTGAGGATAATTGTATGTACTTGTGGGAGCTTCAAAGCAGGAAAATAGTACAGAAATTGGAAGGTCACACTGATACAGTTATATCAGTAGCATGCCATCCCACGCAGAACATGATCGCATCCGGTGCAATAGGCAGTGACAAGACTGTGAAGATCTGGACTCAGGAAAAATGAGGATTTTTTTTTTCCTCATCTAGCAGCTGAGGGAAATGTTTTGCTCGATGGCTGAAGCTTCTGCGTTTTCCCAGATCCTTATCCTATTGACATGCTTGTAGTTTTGATTCATTTAACTACTGTTCGTGTACTCCAGTATTTGATGGAACTCAGTTGTCAAAACTTTTTATTTATGTAATTATTGTTAATTCCCTCGATTGTTATCACCTGTGAATTTCAATTGTCAGATATAAGCCCCCAGCAGGTCACATTGAGATCCGCCGACCCGGGGCTTTCCCAGGCCGGGTCAGTGTTGATGGACAGGGTCGGATGACTTCGTTGCTGGGTAGTAATCATTTCTTTCATGTGGAGCCAACAGCAGATGGGATATGCTCCGATAACCCTTTGAACATCAGAGCTGTTGAACACGCTCATGCTTAATATTTTATTATTATGGATTACATCATCTGAGCTGACCGGATTCTGAGTCATACAAGGCCCATCATACATCAATCCGAAGTCCCGTCGTGCTAACCATTTCATTACAAGTATATATAAATATTCTATTAAATTTTCGTCAATATATTAGGCAATAAATCTTCAATTCCAGTATACTTTTTTTTATTTTCAATATTAACATTTCAAAATCTTCAAAAAGAATAATTTAAAAACTTCAATTCAGGCAGCAAACACTTACTCAGCACCTAGCAAAGATAAAAGGAGGATCTGTTTCTTCCTTCCTGGGGCACTCAAAAGAAGACAAAAACTGTGAGTTGCTTCGTTGGAAACCTTGGTGGGCCCATTCGCGGGGGCTGAAAAGGTCCCATGTAACCAAAATTTGGTATTTAATTTTGTGCAGATTAGAACCTAAAGATTCGGATCCAAAGTATTAAATCTTGATTTACATGATTTTGGGAGTTTTGATTGGAACATTTCAACTAGTCGACACGTACGGTATCCGCATCATATCTCTGATTATAAAACCTATTAAAAGGGTGTTTGATAATGTAATTATAATTATTTTTTAAATAATTTTTCTTATTAAAATACATATTAATAATATTTTTTATTTTAAAAAAATTATTTTTAACATCCGCACATTAAAACAATTTAAATATATTAAATTTTAATAAAAAATTTAAAATTTTTTAAAAATATTATTTGCACCGTATTCCCGGACAATACCTAATAATAACTGATCAATTACCTTGCCAAATGAATTCATTCTGCACCGTATTCCCAAACAATGGCTAATAATAACTAATCAATTACCTTGCCAAATGAATTCATTCCGTACACTCGTAATGGTATGATCTACGGACATAGATACATTACAAGAACATGAAATGATACGAAGACGATGGCATTACAATTTTTAAACAATTAGAATATGAATAGTCTACATGAGTGCCATGTTGGTGGTTGAATCAAGATCTGCTTTCAAGGTAACAGGTTATAAAGAATTAGTTGATTTTGTTATTCTCTATATTAATCTTAAAATGTTCTTATCCTTATCCGAGTTCTCATTAAGTCTAAGTTTAGAATTAACCTATATACAAGTTGATTCGACATAATTTTATTGATTTGATTAATTAAAAAATAATTTAACTGGATGATAAAAAAATATACTTAAAAAAATCTCCTAATTAATCTTGTTATTTAGTTTGAATTTAAAATTAAATTATGTAAAAATTATCATAATATAATTCAATTAATTAATCAATTTAAAGACAATCTAGATAATTATTAAAAAAATATATAGAAAAAATTAAAAAAATAAATAATCCCACTATTTATATGATCAATGAAGCTATGTTGATATAGAAAAAATTAAAAAAATAAATAATCTCACTATTTATATGATCAATGAAGCTATTTATATGATCAATGAAGCTATGTTGTACTAAGGTAACATGTGTGAGGGGGATTTTAATTTTTCAATTATTATATATATTATATAGGAAATTTATTTTAAAATTAAATAAAAATAAATATAATGAATTTTATGTGAAAATATATGAAAGTATAAAATGGAAAAATAAAGATTGTGTTATTTATATTTTTTACAATTATAAATAAATTTGATTGTTAAAAATTAAATTATCTGTAAAATGATTATGAAAGGATCAATTGTAATTTCATTTTTTATTTTCAAATTTGAATAGTTCTATTCATATTTTTTTAATATATTATTTATTTTAAATAATAAATAATTTTTAGTCTAGAAATATAGAAATAAAAAAAGTATTATGCTTACATTTTTACTTCAAATAACTCTTAAATAAAATATGATAATATCATCAATCATAATATTGCATTAATTTTCATGCATTATTATAAAAAATAATAAATTAGAAATGATTATTGAAAAAAAAAGTTGAAGTACGTTATCTTCCGTTAAATGTTTGATTTTCTTAAATCACAAAATTTAAAATTACATTTGAGTCCTTTTAAAAAAAATACAAATTTAACACCAAAATGTATCCTAACTACATCCAAATCAAATATTTTTTTAAAAAAAACAATATGTAGGATTTTACAAAGTGTTTTTATATATAGAAAGAAATTCAAATAAAATTTAAAAAGTTTATACATACATTTTTAATTAAATAAATTATTAACTATTTATACAATAAAAAATATATAAAACTAGATCCTTATTTGTTTAAAATTAACCAGTTAAACTCTTAACTGATATCATAAATTTAATTAAATTCAATAAAAATTATGATGCACCTTGAGAATTTCAGAAAATAAATTAAAAGAAGAGCGGGTCATGTATCTGGTGGATGCTTGATGGGTGAAGTAGATCCTTCACCCAACCCACCCTAATCAGACACATATGATGATTAGGAAGGTGTTGGGTCAGTGCGGGCGCATGAAAAAACTACCCTAACCCGATCCATTATCATCTCTAGTTATTAGTGTGTTCGTATAAAACCCAGCTTTCATCCTTCATGGTTATACAAGGGAGCACCTTGTCTCCATAAACAGAACGCCTGGTTTAACTTTTACGTCCCACGACTGTTCAAGGCAAGGTCTCATATTGACAGCTCTCTCTCTATATATATATGTGTATATATAAACGCCCACGGAAGCAATATGTCAAAGGAATTGAAAATTTTCGATAGATGGATTGGATGTCTAATTCAATAAATTAAGTTTATAGCTTTGGGTTGGCAGAGGTGGACAGGAAATATAATCTTTCTTTTCTAATTCCTGTAGATACGATATCTCAACCGATGATCAACTTGGTTTTTGTTAATATAATTTAAGCATCTCCCTCGTCAACAAGATTAGTAGAAGACTGTGTGTAGGCTTCATTTGATTTGAGAAAGCAGATGAGGACAAAATTCTCAGGCCTCAGTTTCTTCTTCTAATACCCTCCCTCCCCCTTCTTTCTAGTGGAAGCGTGCAGTAATTTAGGTTCATTTCTCAGCTTTTTCAAGCCTTCCGGACTAAGCCTTGATCAGGTGACTAACCCACATCAGATTTTTCTTGTTCTGAAACATCTTCATCTTTGTTTACCACTCTCTCCTTCTCAGTTTGATGTGTGTGCCACTCTTTCTTGAATGTTTTTATAGCTGTTCAAGTCGTTGGACTATAAAGGCTCGACGAACTTGTGTTTTTAGGGCAAGACTTGTGCAGCTCTGTACATTTTTGTGGAGTAAGAAGCTACCCTTATGGATATAGCAGCAGGGAAATGGCTTAGTGAGATGGTATGTCATGATCAATGTTAATGCAAGGACATACACCCCTTGCTAGCTAGCTACTGCTAAAACCTAGAGAAATCATTAATTCTAATAGTAGTAGTGCTTGAAATTTCTATTATTCCATGACTTAATTGACAATTACTATTTCATTGATCTGAAAATTTTTGTTTGATTGAGTTATCTGTATGTTGTAGGGCATGGATGATTACAAATTCATCCATCAATGCCATATCAACTCTCTTGCCGAGTTCACCGCACAAAACATGGCAACTACTCTACTGGGAGAAAACCTCCAACGATCTTTCTCTTCCGAGAGTTTCTCCTCGAAACCCAGTTTAATGATGACCAGAAACACCACGATCACCAGTACTTCAAATGGTTCCTCCTCTGAAACGTCTCAGACCAGCATTGAAACACCTGGAAAACAGCAGAGAACTAACAGCTGGAACTCTAGCTTTTCTACCCTGCACCAATCGCCAAAACCAACCTCTAGCTTCTCTACCCCGCACCAATCGCCAAAACCACCTTCTCCTATTCCTGAAAGTTTTTCTTTCAACACCTCAGCTCCACCACCTACGGCCAGCTCCCAGCAGTTTTACGGAAATCTTGACCGCTTGATCAAGCCTAAGGATGAGGCTGCATCTCCAATAAACATGCACTTTCAAACTTCAATTTCAAAAGCTGCTTGTGAGAGATCAGAAAGTTATGCCCCAGAGGCTAAGCAAGGGATCAAGAGGCCTTACTCAATGACTAGAAGTGCTATGCATGTTCAAGATCACATAATGGCTGAGAGAAAGCGCAGAAAAAAGCTTAGCCAGCAGTTCATTGCTCTTTCAGCCGTTGTTCCAGGTCTTAAAAAGGTGAATGAAAGTTTCAAATTGATAGATAGTACCACAATGCCTTTATTTCTTCGAAGGGAAAATCTAGGATAAGTTAATTGTGAAATATTATAAATCTCGAACCTTGATGGTCAATCTTTAACCAAGACTGACATACTTCCAATACTTTAGATGGACAAGGCTTCTGTCCTTGAAGGCGCTATGAAGTACATGAAACAACTCCAAGAACAACTGAAACAACTCCAGGATCAGACCAAGACAAAAACCATGGAATCCGTGGTTCTGCTGAAGAAGTCTAAGCTCTCTGTTGATGATGAATGTTCTTCATCTGATGAGAACTTTGATGGCCTCCCTGACTCACCGCTCCCAGAAATTGAAGCAAGAACAACCGATAAGGATGTACTGATTCGGATCCATTGCAAGAACCAGCAAGGAGTTGGGATTAAAATACTAAGCGAGATTGAGAATCTTCATCTATCAGTCGTCAATAGCAGTGTATTGGTATTTGGGAATTCCACTCTTGACGTCACAGTAATTGCTCAGGTAATTTTAAATATATAGCATCTCCCTCTGATTTACACAATCAACTTGCAAAACTAAACCAGTATCCATGGCTTAATGGACTTGCATGCCGTTTTCTTGATACAATATATAATAGCTTTGGACAAGTAAGATATCCACATTCTTGTGCAATAACCATGTGGTTGGTCGCCTTCCAAACGGATTCTTAGTACAAGTGAGTTCCTCGTAGAAAGCTCGTTATAAAATGACGAGTTTGAGTCAATCTTACCACAATTTATAATTAGTGACATACTTACATCATCATACGTGATTGTAACTGTAGTCGGAAAGATTTAAACTCCGACACCGGTACAAGTATGGTAAAGTCCTTTCAAATAAAGAAATGAATAAAATGATGTAATGTGCATGTAATATTCTTTATTAAATAGCTTACGACTAAGGTTATATTTAAGATTATAATTTTTTTTATTGTTTTGATATAATGTCATGACTGAATTTTAAAAAATAAAATTAAAATATTATTTTTATATATTTTTAAATAAAAAATACTTTAAAAAACAACTATGATTACTCTTTACAATATTAACTTATATACATCTTCTTTTCTCTTAAAAAAAAAAACCTAATTATTATACAGAGACACTCCTTACACTCCATATCTTGTGCAGATGGACAATGATTTCTCCTTGACAATGAAAGATCTTGTCAAAAAACTAAGACTGGCTTGTATGAAGCTCTCATGTGCTATAATACCAAGCTCGTGCATTCAAGCCTGAAGATTTGCCCAGGCCCTCCATTTTTTATCCAAATCTTCTCGGACAAGCACTGGTCCACAAATCTCCCATCCCCTTCAGTAGATCAGTTTGTATTGTCAATTAAAAGGTTGCTATGCCAATTGCCATGGAGGTCCGGCTCGCAGCAGGACTTTTCTTCTTGTTTTTTGCGTGTTGACCACGTTGAATTACCCACATGCTGTGCCAAGAATCCACACGGCCATTAATTGGTTTGTGCAACCAATTTTATAATCACTTCTGCCTCTCTGTATCCTGCCGAGAAATTGGTTTATGCAATTGTCGTTGTCTTCTAAACCTCAATTTTATTTTAAATCCTTTTGATTTTATCAATTTTGGACATTACACAGTGTATCATTCTCAAATAAACTCTTTTTAGTTAAATTGTTTTTGAATAATTGGAATTACTGTAGTTTTGTGATTTATAAATTATGGTTTTGATTTCTCATTAAAAAATGACAAAAAAATAGTTAAATTTTCAATGTATTTCTATGTTTTTTTAAGAGAAGCTTCTTCTTTTTTGACATATAGACATTTTTTTTAATTTTTATCAAAAACTAAAAAAATTAAAGAAAAAAAAAGAGATAGGATGTTCTTTTTGTTATTTTATTTTTTTTACTTGACATTTGATCTGTTCTAATTTAATAGAAATTTTTTTCTTTATAATTATCATTTCAAAATAATTATTAATAATATTATTTAATTATTTTAATCATGTTTCAGTAATATAATAACCACTTTTTATATTCACCGTAACCATAATTTATTAATATAATTATTAAAATAATTAATATTTTATTATTTTTATTGTTATTACCATCATCACCTTATTAATGTAATTACCATTATAGCCATCATTATTATCACTTTACAACTATCATTCAACACAATGATATCAATGTTAAAATAAAAATTATTATTATTATCATTACTGTTATTACTCTACTATTTTTATTTTTAAAATTATTGTTATTATATATTATATCCTCTTGTCTTGTTATCACTTATGCACGATTAATGATGAAAAATAAATAATTTATTTTTATAAAATTTATTATTTATTTTGAACTAACGTGTCTTCATTTAAAATCAATGTTAAAATAAAAGTTATTATTGTTATTATTGATATCATTGCTGCTATCACTCTATTATATTCTCTTATCTAGTTATCACCACTGAAAATAACTATTTTATTGTTTTATAAAATTTATTATTTGTTAACATTTTCTTCTCTATATACATAACTAACCGTTCAAAAAGTAATTTATACTTTAATCATATGTGAAAAAAAATTTGTTCGCATAATAAACACTTCATGTTGACTACTAGTTTAATCGATTTAATAATAAACTCTTAACAAATTGAATGCCACACATCAAATTATAAACATTTTTCCAATTTTTTTCCTTCTCCTTTTAAGGACTGTAAATGACTAGACTTTGTGGTTGATTCATTAAGAGTGGCCCAAATCCATCACTAAGCATGCACCAAGGAAATGTGGATTAGACTCAGCAAGAAATCCCACTAAACACATTCAGTGAACTTGGGCTTCAGCCGTAAAAAGTCACTCAGTCGCTGTAATCATCCACGTTACTCGCTCCTCCCTGCATGAAAAACGGATTGCAGTTAATTCTTGATGCTGTTCCCGTCCTCGTGAAACGAAGCTGTCACGAAGCCAACCTAGATTCAATCTGACGAAAATAAAACGTTTTTGAAAGACAATTGAGGAGAAATGAGGAAGGAAGCGGTGATGTTGGCGACAGTGACAACAGTGGCAGTCGTAGCTGTATTGGTGAGGCAAAACTCAAGAAAAAAACAAAGACGATGGAAGCAAACACAGCGCATTTTGCGTAAATTTGCAAGGGAATCTGCCACTCCTGTACCCAAACTTTGGGAAGTGGCTAATGCATTGGTTTCTGACATGCAAGCATCTCTTGTTTCACAGGAGGAAACTAGTACCCTCAACATGCTTGTTTCCTATGCTGCCTCGCTACCTAAAGGGTACAGGCAAATTTCTTCTATCCTTCTTCTTTTGGGTTTACTTGCTCGATCTTATTACACGATATTGTTGACGTTGTTAACATTGTTTTGATGAAATCTTGAACTAAGGGATGAGAAGGGGCTGTATTATGGGTTGAATTTGCGAGGAACCAATTTTTTAATTTTGTGTGCTCGACTTGGAGGGAGAAATGAGCCTATTTCTGATTTATATAGGAAGGAAATTTCCATACCCCCCAATGTGTTGTCTGGTACCTCTCAGGTATGCTTAAGCTTTGGAATGATAGATGTATTCATGCTTTGATTTAAAGCAATTTCCAAAAAGTATATTCCTTCCACCTTTCGTTTTGTTTTAGAGTCCTTGTGTCAACATTGGAAATTTGAAACATGGATATGAATACTCAAAACACTTCAATTATATATATATATATATAAAGAAATAAACACCGAATTTTTTAAGATGAAAAACAGTTTAATAATCTATTGCAGTTGCTTCCACAATCTTGAAACATGTTGAACAATGAGCTTTCTTGTCCTTTAGGAGTTATTCGACTACATTGCTGTGGAGCTAGCAAAGTTCGTTTTAGAACATCCCCCAGATGATACTCTTAATGCACCAGAAAGGGAAAAGAAACTGGGTTTCACTGTGTCCTATCCGGTGGATCAAGCGCGGAGCTAGCAAAGTTCGTTTCAGAACATCCCCCAGATGATACTCTTGATGCACCAGAAAGGGAAAAGAAACTGGGCTTCACTGTGTCCTATCCGGTGGATCAAGCTGCAGCTATTTCCGGCTCTGCTATTAAATGGAAGAGCTTCTCAGCTAATGACACAGTTGAGTTTGCCTTTCCCTTTTTCGCCAAGTAATTTCATTTGATAAGCCAAATGCAAACACTTTGTTTTCTTTTCTCCGCATAAAATGTAACATCTGAAATCTTAACAGCCGGTCCATGATGATGAACTCTTCTATTTTAATCAGACAAATAATGAAAAAAAATCATTTGAATGCAGGGAGTAAGTTATGATATTTCAAAAATTTAGAGACCATAAGTGTCGACTACTAGGTTAAGTTTGGATAGAAAAGACACATAAACCTGTAATAATTTTGGAGGAGCGAGCAAAAAACACAATGAGACATACATATCCTTTTTGCCTCCATTATTTCCGGGGTTTTTTTTCTCGAGATAGTAACCAGATGCTCCCTTAAATACAATCATATGCTACAACTAAACTATTGTCTAAGGATTGATAAACTCCACATTTATGTCATCTTAGTAAGAGGGATTTTTAACTAATTTTCCAGTTCAAGGGATGTTATGTCAGTGGTCTTTTTGTTAATTTTATAAATATCTCGGATTTATGTATGAACTCAGGTTGGGAAAGCATTGGTCAATGATATCAATCAAGCTTTGGAGAAACATGGTCTCAATTTCCGTGTTTTTTCACTGGTATGCTGCTATATACGTAGCTTTATCAGTTCAAAGTAAGAATAATTGTTCAAAATTAAGGATATTTCTCATCTCTTCTTGAGCAGGTTGATGATACCGTAGGAAATTTGGCTGGAGGTAGATGCTATAACAACGGCATTGTGGCTTCAGTTACTCTAGCCATGGGTTCAAATGCTGCTTATGTTGAACCAAATGAAGCAGTTCCTAAATGGCAAGGGCCAATGCCATCATCCAATGTGGGCGAGTTGGCAAGTATTAAATTAAGATTATCGATACTAATTTATGTAAGTAAAATGCAAACTTGAGGTGAGTGTGCTTAATTTTCACAGGTTATCAACACGGAATGGGGAAACTTCAATTGCTCAAACCTTCCAGTGACTGAATTTGATTCTAGTTTAGATTCAGAAAGCTCAAACCCTGGTTGCAGGGTATGGTAACTCATGTATTTCATGTCTCCATATAAAAGTAAATAGTTAAGATAAGGTAGTTAACATTTGTTTCCAAGTCTTCTTATGTCTCAGATCTTCGAAAAGCTTACTTCAGCCATGTACCTGGGAGAAATTGTTAGAAGAGTCTTGCTGAAGATGGCCCAGGAAACAGCACTCTTCGGAGACGTCGTCCCTCCAAAACTAGCTACTCCATACCAGCTAAGGTATGGAAGCAATATTTAGAACCTATCTAAATGTGCACAGTTTGTAAGCAACTGCATCAAATTGCTGTCTTGTTGAACTTCTCTTTCTCTTGTCGACAGTCTAAGAACAATGATAAGACTCTAGGTAAAGTTATATGTAGCGCCTTTAAAATTGAAGCTTAGTTTCAATCATTATACTTCAAAATCTTGCTTCGACTGCTCTCAAGATTTGTCTACAACATTATTGATCCATTCCTTTCACAACTGCATGGTTTTGCTATATAGTAAAAATACATATATATTGAACAGGTCACCTGACATGGCTGCCATGCATCAAGATACATCAGAGGATCATGGTGTGGTTGGTGAGAAGCTGAAGGAAAATCTTGGGGTAAGGTTCCTTTAACATGTCCAGCTAACATCAAACATTGAAACAAAGCCTAAGCCTGTTGCCTTTCTTCCTTTCGAACCTTGGAGCATGAATTCAGAATCAAAGTCCTGCCTACGGAAGTTTACTGTACCAATAATATCTCACCATTAACCATTTAATTATTGGTTTTTCTCTTACTTAAAGTTTTGAATCCAGGTAGAAACATGCTGATTATACAATGACACGAAATATATACTTCTTAATCGTTGCTGTATATTTCACTTCAAGGTTAGAAGTTGTACACTAATTAGCATCAGTTTTTTCTTGATAGCAGATCACAAATTCTTCTCCAATGGTAAGGGAGGTAGTGGCTGAGGTTTGTGACATCGTTGCGGAACGCGGTGCCCGTCTTGCTGGAGCTGGCATTGTGGGAATCATAAAAAAGCTTGGCAGGATTGAAAGCAGAAAAAGTGTAGTAACTGTGGAAGGTGGACTTTATGAGCATTATAGAGTCTTTAGAAACTATCTCCATAGCAGTGTCTGGGAGATGCTGGGCAGTGACCATTCAGATAATGTAGTAATTGAACATTCTCATGGCGGTTCTGGAGCCGGAGCTGTCTTCTTAGCTGCTTGCCAAAACACAAAATCTTCTTGATTCCTAGCTCATACCTGGATTTACGAAATTACAAGGTGTTCTGGATTGTCCTTACGTACTTTCAGTTTTTATAATTTCCAATTAAGTGAACTATATATTTGAATCCATCATTATTACATTTTTACTTGTGAAATTTAATTTCTAATATGGTCGGTCTAACAAGTTCCTTCAATTTTACCATTAATTCTCAGCTAGTGGTGTCTGGTAAGGATTAATCACGTATACGAATATGAAATACAAATATTATGACGTGGCTACCTTGATGTGTCAAAAAAATTTAAAAAAATAAGCTGTGGATTAATCACGTATACGAATATGAAATACAAATATTATGATGTGGCTACCTTGATATGTCAAATTTTTTTAAAAAAATAAGCTGTGGATTAATCACGTATACGAATATGAAATACATATATTATGATGCCGCTACCTTGATGTGTCCAATTTTTTTAAAAAAAATAAGCTGTTAAAATATAATTTTATTATTTATTATTATTTGAAAATAAACTTTAAATAATAATCAATATTTAATATTTAATAGTATTTGAAAATAAACTTTAAATAATAATCAGAATAACTACTTCATAAAAATTAAAAAGGAATACAATCAGTCAATTTTATAAAAAATAGTAAAATCACTGCTTAGTTAGAAAAATGACAATGATAAAAATGTTAAAATCATTCATTTTGATTTTTTTTTTAAATAGCATTCATCAATTATAAGTGTGTTATTGAATTTACATAAATAAAGTATTCATAAGTATTGGATATGGATGACCCTTGGTGCCCGCACTTTGATAATATTTTGAATTTTTTATAAAAAATAATGTTGAGATACTGAAACGAGATAAAAAAAATAAATAAATTGGTTATGGAAAACCTATAATTAGGATAAGGCTAACTTAAGATATGCTATCAAACTCATAGTTCAAATCATAAAATTGAAATAACTTGATAAAACAATAAAGAGAATTATAAAACAATTAAAAAAAAATATGTTAACTTTACAAACTTGTGACCTGGGTTGATAATCCAATATGGACAAACCATAAAATTCAATTATCATTCAATCAGATATTAAAAAAAAATAAAAAAAAATTGATTGCACAAAAGGATTACAAAAATAGTAATTAAAATACAAAATAAATGTGATATTTGATTGAAGGGTGAAATTAAAAAGAAAAATCAATTTAGTAAAAGGATAAAAAAATAATTAAAAGAATGAGGATCAAAATTGACATAAAAAATAAAATAATGTTTTGATTGAAAGGTGAAATTGAAAAAAATAATAACTTTTTACAAAATAACCAAGAAAAAAATTAAAAATTAAAATAATAGGGACCAAATTAGAAAATATAATATCATCAATTTGAATTAAAGGATGAAATTGAAAATCAATAAAACTTTCACAAAAAGATGAAGGCAAAAAAGTTGAAATCCAAATGAGAACCAAATTAGAGAATATAATATTTGGCAAATTGATATTAAATAATGAAATCAAAAACAAGTAAACTTCTATAAAATAGATAAGTCAAAAATTAAAAATTAAAAAAATTAAAAATTAAAGTTAAAATACCAACAACCAAAAAAGCTGAGTTGTAATTTTTCAAATAAAAATAATAAAAGCTTATCAATAACAAACTAAACCATAATCAAATACACACATTGCACCAACATGAAAAAGACGTGATGAAAGGAGTTTTTTTTATTTTTTTTTATATTGTGAGGCACCACACCAAATATGTCACACAAAAATATTCTTTTTTGTTTTTTTATTTAGTCAAGTATCAAATACTTTTAAGATAACTTTATATTTTTTTAAAAAAATCATTATGAAAATACTACGAAGTCTCTCGACATCAAGCAAGATTTTATATTCTAAGAGTATTTTACCATATATTTTAATTTGTTTTACTTTCAAGTATATTTTTGTTAATTCACTGTATAATTGGATTGTTAAAAATCCTTGTCTTCACTCTATTTGATAATAATAAACAAGCCATGTCAAAAGAATTGGATGCCATTATCATTGCTTTATTTATTAATAATAAATAAGATAAAAATATATTTATATCATTCCACTAAATAATGACAATAAGTACCGAACTATAATAATTTCTTATTGTGTTTTTATCTTTTTCTAATAAAAAATTTATTCTCCAAGCATCTAGACAATTCATATTTTATTTTTTTATTAATCTAGAATATATTTAAAAAATATTAAGGTTTTGTTTATAATTATAGTGTGGTAGAGTTACATATGCTTATTTAGATCATTATAATTTTAAAATTATTTGATTTTTATTTCTTGAATTTTCTTTTCATTTTAAATTATATAAAAAACTTGAATTTATATATATAATTCATAAGTTTTCTTAATAATATTTTTTTAAAAATACAATAAAAAAAAGTTATAAGAATTTCAAACATAAACCAATACCACTAGCAATACGTGAAGGTTTCTGGAGTATATGCGCTGTATATATAACAGGGTCTAACTATCTATAATAGGGTCTAACATATCAAATCCATGAAGGGGACGTGTCCAAATTTCTTTACATGGACAGACTGAGACAAGGCAAGTTGAAAATGACTTGCGCTGGATGGAGAAAGTGAGAAACAAACATGACGAACACTGTCTTTTTCTTTGTCCAGTGTCCTCCCATCGAAGCATTGTCTTGTTTTTTAAAATATCTTTATATTAAGATATATTAATATAATATTTTTTTAAAAATACTTTTAAAATTAATGTATTAAAATAATTTAAAACATATAAAAAATTTAATTTTTTATTAAAAATAATTAAAGATTTACACCGTATTTTCAAACATTATGAATACAGTTGATTAAAGTATTTTTTATTTTAAAATAATATTTTTTATTTTTTAAATTTATTTTTGATATAAAAAATTAATTTAAAGTTTAAAAAATTTAAAATTCAGAAAAACATTATTGGACCGCCATGATATATCTACAATTTCTTTTGTGTTTTCTTCTCCTTCTTTTTTGTTATCAAATAAATGTGCAATCCCTGCAGGAAGTTCCTGTCAAACGAGGAGGAAATCTACTTCCCTGGCATGAGGAGTGATCACTGTTTTCAAAACCCATAATTTATTACTCTAATAAATTATGTAAAGGAAATTAAAAAAGAAAAAACAGGGTTACTTAAATGACCTGAATTGTATTTTTTTTATTCATTTACTTATTTGCTTATAAGTTCTTAAAACTAACAGGATGTAATTTCCAAAAAAGATTTTTAAGAAAAGATTTGACAAAGAAGCAGTTGGATATGGGGTATAAAATCCAGGTAATTAGAGCTAAAAATATAGTTATATTTCGTGTAAAATATAATTTAGATTATAAAAATAATCTCGAGTCAAGAAATGTAAAAACAAAATATATAATAAAAAAACAATTATTTGAAATGGTGATATACCTTTTACTGAATTATTCGAATACCCGCCCCCTTGTCTAGGAATGGCAAATATACCTTTTACTGCAGCCCTTTCAATTACAGGTACTTCTTTCTTCTGCAGCTTTTTCGTCCTCGCAGGCTCAAGACGGGCAAGGATAATCCTTTGGTTCCCCACCGCGTGCCCCACCGCGTTTCCCACCGTGTAGGGCCGGAAGCCAACTCTCTACCCCATCTGTTGATGGACCACCATGATCACTTCCCTCGCTGCCAATGCATTGCGTTTCAGTGTCCCCCTTCTTGACATTTGCGTCATGTCATTACCCAAACCTTGTTTGGCGCGATTCAAGGAACAGATCACGTGCACCTACACGCCTCTTCGCTCTGATGTAGAAAAACAACACTAGTTTTCACTGCTGTTTACTTTAATGGAGATGCATGTGATAATTGGCAATCACAGTAAAGTTGATATCATTTTTACAAATCCAAACAATATATGAAAATAAAGATTTATATGCTTGCAAAAGGCAGTGAAAAGGGCATCACTATCAGAGAAAAGGTAAAAAAATGAAGGGGAAAGGGAAGAGCATTTAACCCATTTCGATTTTTTGTCCATCAAACATCATGGATGTCCCCTCCATTTCCAACCATGAAAACTATGATTTGGAATTTGTGGGGATATATAGGAGTAGAGGCATTTGTGTTCCTAACAACAATCAATTCTCCTTTTAATTAATAAAACATAAAATTTAATTTTAAGATGATGATTTATGGAACATACAAGACTCTACCCATCCAAACTCCATCTTATTCCAGCCACGTACAAGATATCTGCTTGTATAAAAATATAATTATGGTTACTTTTAAAAAAAAAATTATTTAAAAATGTATTAAAATATTTTTTTTATGTTTAAAAAATTATTTTTGATAATAGTGCATTAAAATAATTTAAAATTATCAAAAAAATATTAATTT